>NC_050520.1:12636759-12654715 GCF_002922805.2 Oryzias melastigma
CATTTGAAGGCGCTATATAAATAAATAAAACTTAAACTTAAACTTAAACTTATCCTGTAACAGAAGAATAAACGAAACATTTCATCTAAGATTGTGTCTTTTGTTCAAGTTTGTCAGTTGTGTTTTCATTGTTCTTGTACTGCTCTGCTCTCAGGCTTGTGTTTCTTCCTGTCACAGTCTCACCCAATTTAATTGTCTTGATTGAAGTTAATCATCCTCAGCGTACTGATGCGTCTGGTTTTCTGTTCGGCGTTGTCAGGTCGTCTGTTTCTCATCCACAGTGTTGCTCTTTTACTTTATGGGGTTTTTAAAGTTAATTTATTCAAGTATTTCAGTTCCTGTTATCAGGCCTGGCGTCTTGTCTTTTGAGCCTGCTCCACTGGGTCATGACATTGACAAGAAATGAGCAACATTGCTGATTGTCATGAACATGTGAAGGACTGGAGGCAGGAGAACGGGACAAAGAGGAAAACGGAATCTCAGGAGAGGATGGTCACCAATCTGTGGGTGGATTCTAGTTGGGTGTGATTACATGAAATCAAAGAGCTCGTCGTTCCTTATTGTCCTCACATACAGCTTCCATGGAAGCAGCAACCACAGAACACCAGAGTCAATAGAACGAGTTTACACTGTAAACCTGATTACTTAAAAAAAAGGACGCATAATAGTAAGTCTGAACTCTGGAATTGTGTGTTCTGCAAACTAATGCTAACACAGTAAAATACACTTATACTCAAGTTATTGTGACTAATACAAACCAGTACAGAGTACTTACAAACTTGACTAGAGCTTGGTAATGTTTAAGTGAATATTATTCTGACATAAGTTCAGAACACTCTTAATGTAAACGGTACTATTCTGCCATTCCAAGCGGTCCAATTTTTGTAAGTTTGATTAATAAAACCAAGACATGAGGGTGGACCAGAGTTTTACCTTCCTCACCCTCCTGAATTTAACATGTTGTGAAGGTCTGGTTTGTAAGAAAAGGATAGAAAACACACAAACTACTCAGTGCACTAGAAACATTACACAAACACAGAACCATCCAACCATGAAGTGAAACATGTGACGTTCACATTGAAGTTAAAACAGGTTCCTGTTCCTCAAATCACCACCTGGGATTTTAAAAAGGAAAACAATTCTCATTTAGTCTCATGTTAAGAAAAATCAAAAGTCTGTCTGAGATATAGTAGTTTATTCTTTGTTCATGACAACATTAAACAATTTTAAACATTTAAAGCCATGCAGTGAATCTTCTTTATGCACTCTTCCCTTTAGAAATAGTCTGACCTATGGTCATCTGTGCACAAACACACTGTTGTCCATCCTCCATCTATAAATGGACCATGTTCATAACAGACAATGTGTCATTCTGGCAGGAAGTTACATCAACATACATGAGAAAATCCAGTTTATTTTTTAAAAAATATTAGACAATTAGACAATTAGACATAGCTTTATTAATCCCTTTGGGACACACCCTGGGGGAAATTAGGTGGTGGGCAGCAGCCGTTCTCGACAGCGCTTTATCGCCCGAAAAAAAGACACATGAGGGTACAGGAAAGGAAGGATGTCAAAAATCAAGTATCTTCAGCCCGTGTCGCAGGAGGGCGGCATGAGTTAAAAGTACAAGCAAAAATACATCAACATTGAAGCACATTAATTTCACAAGACAAAAAGGTCCACAAACTGACTCCCAACACGTCCAGCCAGGTGGCAGCTGTGCGCGATAGCACAGCGCTCTAAGGCACAGTCGAGGGGGGGCCTGAGAGAAGAGAGAGTCACCAAGGCGTTGAATTTAACCAGTTTTAACAATAAAACATCGCTATTGACAAATGTGATCACGATTTTGTATCTAAACAGACTGTAGAGATGAAAATAAACACACAATCACAACACACACATCTCTGTGTGTCTCAACAACAGATACATTAAAGAAGTGTAGACCTACTAACTACTTGCTTCTTTTAGCAGAAACATGAGGTCATATTTAATGACAAAAACAAAAAAAAGCTCTAGCAGAAGCTCCTGTCGACCGTCTGGTGTGGATTGCAGGAGAGAGCGGATGCTGCGCACTCTGCTCCAGGCCACTTCGTCCAGTGTGAACCAGCATCAGGTTCAGTTGGTGCATCCATGGTCAAACTCATCCAGGTGGGGGGAGTTTCTCCTGCAGAGCCAACAGTCCTCCTCATCTGCAGCTGTCTGGCTGCTTCTGTCAAAGTCCCGTTTGTCTTTAACTTGTTCCAAACTGGTCCGGCTCCATTCAGACCGCTCTCTGAGGAATTAGCTGGGATTTGCATAAAAGTTTTTTTCCTCCCGTATGAATGAGATAATTACTGTCTCCCTCTTTTCAGTGGGATTATTGATGTCATGTTTGGCCCATAATTATCTTTTCCAAGATGTCTGTCTAATGTAATTAATAATTAGCCTTTCTTTCTGGATGAAAAGTGCAGAGATGGTGTAAAAGCTTGGCTCACACCAACCCAGTTTTGAGTGGAATTACTGAGTCTTTCCCTCTGTTCTGCTCAGCAGAACGCCGCCTGCACAACACCCACCATTTCAGCAAATTGGAGTAATGGTTGGTAAAATGTGGTCACATCCTTCATGTACCCTCCTCTGGATCCAGCAGATGAGGAGCAAATGCATCCGCAGCGTGCTCCTCCATGCTCCGCCTGAACCCTCATTTCATCACACAACACGCAAATCCAAGAATCAACAGGCTGCATGTGGCTGCACTAATACAGGTTATCAAGACTGCATTTCCCACATCATTACTGAATGACACAACTGTAAAAACCTCTTAGTGAAACTCCAAACGCTCTAATGAAGGAAAAGAGGAGTCCTCAGAACGTCTCTGATAGCATTTCTCTTCCTCTTGCTCTTCTGTTGATCGAAATAGAAGCACAACATTGTGACAAATATATAAAGACAATCATACAAAGCCACACCCTGCAGCAGGACCTCACACTCATTTCACCTCAGAGCCACTGAAAGCAGAGTGTTGTTGAGACTGGACCGCAACCTCAGCATGCATGCACGTGCACGCATCTGGTGTCTGGGAGCCAATACCAGTTTGAACTAGAAAAGTTCACTACCTGTGATAATACTAGTGTGAATGCTTTTTAATGGAAGTCATCGCTGAAGATACTGAAGCCTTTTGCTGAAAATAGTGACGCAATTGACTTTAATTGTTGAAGGGATTTGTTGAAAATCCAAAAACTTTTTACAAAATGTTACATTTGCTAAAATAATGGAAATTTGTTCAAGGACTATGAAAGCTGACTTACATTTCTGAAAAAAATGCAGTAACATTTCTTAAAAATCCCCTAATACATACCAATACATAATACATAATACATTTTGCAAAAGTATTTAGTCCATCCATCCATCTTCTTAACCGCTTCTTCCCTTTCGGGGTCGCGGGGTGCCGGAGCCTATCCCGGCTACTGAAGGGCGAAGGCGGGGTACACCCTGGACAGGTCGCCAGTCCGTCGCAGGGCAAAAGTATTTAGTGTGTTGTTTAAATATGTGCTAAAATGATGTGAATTAAAAAGCTAGCTTGTTGCTTGAATATTATCTAAACTCCCAGACCTACTCCAGTTCAAAGATGATTAATTTTTTTAAAATAGCTGCAGATTTGGTCATTAGTTCAAAATGTGAGAATATTTCTTTAAAAATGTGTACGTTGATATTTCTTTAACAGTACATAGTTGATAAACATGGTGCAATATAGTGAAAATGGGACATTTCCAATGAAATGTAAGAGATCATATGAGAATGTAACAATTCCTGAGGTTAATAAAGTTCTGAATATTGATATTTGTTTCCTAGCTTGTTGTCATTATTGATAATTATGGTGAGAAATCAGTCTTTACATTGAGGAGTATCATTATTCAATATTAATGATGTATAATGAAAGGCAAACTAAGCAAATGTATTATTTCAAACTGGTAGCCCTTCATATGACTCCGTACCCATGAAGTATCCCCCAGTTTCAAAAAGGTTGTTGAGCCCTGCTGTAGAACTTTTGACCAATCAGGAACTCAGATTTGGTAGTGATGTATGGACAGTGTCTTTTCAAAACACGGAAGTGTTAACTGTTTGATGATTGATCATGGAGGAGAAATGAATATTTGTGGTTTGTTTCTGGCCTGAACAAGTCTTTCATACATCAGAATAGAGCTGTGTCTGGAGCAAGATTCACCAGATTAGCACCTTTAACATTTTGCACCAAGCCTCTTCCAGCTGTGAGCACGCTCTAGTGGTGAGTAGCGACAGTCCAGTGTGAATACCGTAGACCACATGTGTCAAAGTCAAGGCCCGGGGGCCAGATACGGCCCTCCAGATGATTTTATTTCATTGTTATTAATGACCCGATATTATCCTGTGCTCATTTCTAACTCGTATAATGTTGACAAAATATATTTTATGGAGAGTAACATATTGAAAGTTATTTAAGGTTTAATTTGATTTATTCTGGAATAATATTCCTGACTTTTTATTATTCATAATCATGTTAAAATGTCACAGTTTTAAAGTTTTAAAACATGACATTCTACTAGTTTTTTGGACTATTTCTGCATTTACAAAGATTTTTGGGCTATTTTGAAGTTTTGCTATTTTTTCAGCTACATACTAGTTTTAGCAAACCTAAGTTTTTGCTTGTTTGCTTGTTTTTTCTCTTAGTTTTTTAGGCTAATTAGGCATTTAGCTAATATTTTAGCTGGCTATCAGCTTCAGTGTTTTTAGCTATCAATTTCAGCATTTTCAGCTATCAGCACTAGCATCTTCAGCGGTTAAATTCAGCTTACAGCATTCACACTAGGATTATCACAGGTAATGATATGTTAAAAAGTTATTGTTTTAAAGTTTTAAAATGTAGTTCTAGAGTGTTCAATAGATGTTTATCCTGTTCAGTGTTTTTGGGATTTTGGTTCCCTGTGCGATTGAGTTTGACCCCCCATATACTGAATGCGCATTCAAAAACCCACCTTCAGTGTGTTCTTTAACACGCCACACCTTTACATACCACAACAGTTACCGTCACTAAACATCAAAAGGATCATGTCAAATGTCCTCTTAACATCCAAACTTGGGCCTCATGGGGGTTGAAACAAACATGACGATGATGACGTTGGTCAACATGAAATGATGAACATGTCTTTCTTCAATGACTCACTAAGCACCATTTCAGCTTGAATGCAGAAAATGCAATCTCTCAAGAAACCTGACCAGAAAATCCTCTGGAAATAATTCCATGCCAATTCCTTCATCATCCCATAATAAATCATTCCATCCATCCATCCATCCATTTTCCTCCGCTTCATCCGGACCGGGTCGCGGGGGCAGCAGTCTAAGCAAAGATGCCCAGACTTCCCTCTCCCCGGCCACTTCCTCCAGCTCCTCTGGGGAGACCCCGAGGCGTTCCCAGGCCAGCCGAGAAACATAGTCTCTCCAGCGTGTCCTGGGTCTTCCCCGGGGCCTCCGCCCAATAGGACATGCCCGGAACACATCACCAGGGAGGCATCCAGGAGGCATCCGGACCAGATGTCCGACCCACCTCAACTGGCTCCTCTGGATGTGGAGGAGAAGCGGCTCTACTCCGAGCTCTCTACGGGTGACCGAGCTCCTCACCCTATCTCTAAGGGAGCGCCCAGCCACCCTACGGAGAAAACTCATTTCAGCCGCTTGTAGTCGGGATCTCGTTCTTTTTAACATGATCCAGAGCTCATGACTATAGATGAGTACTGGAACGAAGATCGACCGGTAATTCGCTTTGCTTTCTGGCTCAGCTCTCGGATCTGTACAGCGACCGCAAAACGACGGATGCCGCTCCAATCCGAGAATCAGAGAGTATTTAACATACTGCTCCCCTGCTGAAATGAAGTTTGGCGGAATAATTCTAATTATTATTAACATAGTTCTCCAATATATGGTTGATATGCTAAAAATATGTAAACTCTGTATTTCTTTTTGCTATTCTTACCACCTGCTATGTATGAAAGTCTGCACTAAACGTACATTCTGCCCTAAACTTAATACTATATGAATTAAATTCCAATAACAATTATTTGTTAGAAGGCTGTTAGAAGATAGAAGCTGGGAACGTATGGTGCACTGAGGTTCTGTCCTCTATTTTCATCTACTTCTCCTCACCTCTATTCTTTATTATTTGTTTTTCAATTAGTTCCGCATGTCTCTGTTGGTGCAGTCTGATTCATGTGTTGTTCTTTCTTTTCCACTCCCCTCCACAGAGAGATTTCAGTTTCCAGGAGACTCGTCCGTGCTCCTGTTCCTGGCAGTGGACCTCGCCTCTGGCCCGGCTCACATCCTCAGCTGTCCCTCAGCCCATCTGGATGAAGCCCATCTGCTACACTATTCAAACAGTTAGATAAGCTAATTTCTATTTAAGAATCCTTTTACATCTCCTGTCCGTCCTGGGAGAGGATCTCTCCTTCATGTACACGTCTCTGAGGTTTCTTATTTTTTTAAGAGTTTTTCCTCACGGAGAAGGAGGTTCTAAGGGCAGGGATGCCAGGTTAACTTAGTTTAGTTTAGCAACAAGCGACAGTTCATACTTTATGACTGACTTTATGTCTTTGTGCAGTTACCGGTAATTGGTCTATATAAATAAAATTTAATTGAATTGAATTTTATAACTACATATTTTTAAAGTATTTTCTTTTTTTACAAAAGCCAAGACACACTTCTGATCTTGACGGCCTTTTAAACTCTAAGTTGTTTTCTTCTTTCTGTACACCTGCTCCCTTTAGGTAAGAGTAACATATTGATCTTCACCTACACATTCTTCTCATCTCAGCTGCACTTGTGGCTGATCTAAACAGTAAACACGCATAAGAGCGTGACAGGAAAAAATGTTTTGAGTCTCTTAACTTCTGAGAGGCAGTGTACAGACAGACGATTCAGAGAAAGCCTGACTCTCCAAATGTCTTCTAAAAGAGCTGCAGCCTGATGGCTTTTTGAGGTTTAATCTGGTGTAATTAGCAGTGTGTGTTTTCTATGCTGAGCATGTTTTCCCAGAAACAGTGCGGGAGCAGGAAAGAGACCCCTTCATATTCATAAATGATGACAGTGACTGAGGCCCGGGGATTGCTTTTGTTTGTAATGCAACTATTAATTAGCATTTCTCATATGACTGAGTGTTCGGGGAAAGCAGCCCTGCCAAACCTGTTTCCCACCAGAATTAGTATAATAATAATTCCCTGATGAGGGTATATTGTAGCTGTTAATACTCTGTGTTTACACCACATTTGCTGCCAATAGACGAGAGCAAAAACTGCTGATAATGACTGGTTCTTGCAAAAATAAATGCTTTTATGTAAACGCATGTCCCTAAAATGTGACCTGGAAACAAAGGCAACTTGTGGTGAGTGTGCAGCTAAATGCATTAGTGGATCAATTAAACACTGGTCCTCCTCTGGTTGGGTTGCCATGGCAACTGACCTGCACACGCACTGAAAACTAATGGAAATGCGGGGAGTGAACATTAAAATGTCTCATGTTTAATGCCTGTAAAGGTCTGTCTTCAGCACCAGAACAAACAGTTCACACTGCTACATTTCAGCTCGGCTGTGACTCACGTGGAACATGGAGTCTCGGCGAGGCGCGCTCCTGCTTGTTAGATTGTTATAGTTTCATCTGATATTCATAAATGCAAAGCAGTGAAGGCGTGTGACTGAAGCTGCTTCCATCAGACGTCTCTGGCACTTTTCCAAGCTTTGTTCAGTCTTTTGGGATTCAGCACATGAAGCAGAAACATGCACTAACAGAAGCCCCCGTGCTTCATGTGTGAACATCACAGGCCCGGTGGATGAACCTCAGGAGTTACCTGGTCCATTTCTCCATTCATATTTAAATGTGTTTGCGTTACAGTTCTAAAATCCTGTAGAAAAGGCATAAAGTTTGACACTTTTATAGATGGAATATCGCAAAGAAAGAAAAGAGTTGAATTTAAAGCTTCTGCAGAGGAAAAATATCAATAATCATCTTACAGAGAGCTCCAGGGAGCAGAGTCACTGAGACTTTTAGACAGGAACCAAACCAGAAACCTTCAGTTTAGATGATGACCACTCTGACAAATACTATGATCAATCTGCTCATCAGGATTGTAACTTTTATTGTGATCATGGTATTCATTCATGATAAGATTTTTTTTTTATTTTCCTAAATGTCACATGCATTCAGATTAAAATGAGCAGTATGGTTTAGATCCATGTCAGGAATGTGATTTTAATCCAAATAACAGTTTATAATCAGATTGAAAACTCTATTGGAATCATGATATTGGAATCTATCATTTATGAGGAATATGATCTCTAAGAAATGTTGTATGTTTGTTAGGATATTTGTTGTTAATTAAATAGAAATGTAATACTTAATTATTGTGAATAAATATATTTTAATAATCTACTTGTTTTTATGTATTATTTATATTTAAATGTGAATTTTGAGTTAAACAATTAATACTGAAATAGTGACTTGTGGCTCATCTGATCCCATTAATATTTAGATTGACCTGCGTTCAGATTTTAACCTGTATTCGGATTATAACCTGTATTCAGAGTATGACCTGTATTAAGAGTATGCCCTGTATTGAGACTATAACCTGTTTTGAGATTATAACCTGTTATTATATTTTAAAGTGAATTCAGATTATAACTTGTATTCAGATTAAGACCTGTATTCAGATTATAAACATTTTATGGAGTGTATTGCAGTAAATGTCTGTGAGGCAGTCACGTGTTGCTGAGACTGGAGAGAGTCAACACCCCCTCCCTCGGTGAGTCCCTTCCCAGCAGCTCTGAAGTCATATTGAAGCTATTGTCAGTAAATTATAGACATTTTCAAACTCACACCTGCTCTGGTGTCAACCTGATCCTGTGGGCTGCAGCAGTGAGTTTTCTGACCTTTGTTTCAATGAGGAAAATCTGTTTTTGGATAATTCAGTGTGCTAAGAACATAACAGAATTTTACTATAAAAGTCTGAAATTGTGCAATAAATATGAATATTAAAAACAAGAATGAAACACATTCACCTCCATGGAGAAAGATCCTATCTAAACACGAGTAAAGAGGCTGTCATCTGCATACGTGTGTGTATGTGTGCGTGTTTTCACTGCTAGGGCAGAAAATAATACTGTGATGGTCACACGGTTGGTTCTTGCATTAGCCTCCAGCACATTGGAAACTGTGTAGCCGTGAATAACACAAGTCAAGGTTGACTGCTTAGCGGTGATTAATCATCATGAATCAAGAGGTGAATGAGGGTCTGTGAGGGCCTCTTTCACACACCCAGAAAAAGAAAGCAGACAAGAATGTGTTATTCTCGCTCATCTGGAGTCCACCCTGAAGTGAGCAGACGCTCATTCAGACCTGAAGCAGGCAGCTGTGAGGGCGCCGCAGTTCTGATCTTCTCTAAAGCTCATTTTAATGGTTTACCGTTCATTGTTCCTTCGGATTCATTGGGGTCTGAAGCCTCGTTTCCAGCCTCACCTCTGGTCCTGGGTTCCTAAAGTGTAACACAACTAATGAAGAAGTTAGTGGCCTCTCTTTTCAGCTCAGAGATACGTTATGTTGGATTTAAACACAAATTTGTTAATTTCCGAGGATATTAGTTAAACAGAAACCATTGAGGCATCACAGAGAGAGTTAAACAGCAAAATCATAGTATTCCACCATGCTGGGAAGGCCGCAGGGGGTTGATTGCTCACCATCCCCCGCTCCACTTAGACACATTGAATACAGACATAATTCAGTGGGTGGCGCTGTTCACTTCTGTCAGCCACGAGTCACGTCACGAAATGTCTGGATCACAAAGTACACCTGGTGACGAAACACACCTGTATTATTAGGGTGCATTCACACCGAACAAGATTCAAGCGACAAATTTGCGTTCCCCGTTAGCGAAAGTCACTGAAAACGTCACCTGCCCAAAGCTGAGTTCCTGATAAAGTTCCTGGTCAAACTTCAGATATTTACATTTTGGCTATACCGCCCAATTCATGCCGCGTCGCTCAAATCAAACTGCGGCCAGACCTTCGCGATTCGCCTGTCACACTATGACTTCAATTTGTCTCCGAGCGCACCTGTACCATTGACTTAACATTAAAACTGGCCCCTCCGCAGCGTGAATTGCGTTTGGTGTGAATGCACCTTTGCAGGTAACAAAAAAGAAAAAGTTACACAAAGATGAGTTTATTGATTCGTTTATTATCCGCAACACGTAAACAAGGTTGTTTAAGTCTAAATGTGTCACCCAACCACAGGAATAACCACAGAATACCATAGCCTTCAAAGACTGCATTTTAGTTGGCTTTTTCAACACATTCTCACTTCCTAGTCGCCACATTTTGACGTTTAGTTAAGGACCCATACGTGTCACTTTTTGATGTTTTGGATGTTCTCAACTCGTCGTTTTTGACGTGCTGGCTGCTCGTGAAATCAAGGGTCCGCAACCCTCGGGACGCGGTACCAAACGTGGACTGGTCCTCAGGATGTGTCAAGTACTGGTACCCTAAAGCAGTACCGGTTCACATCCTGTTTGGGTCCGGTACCGCGCCCGGTGCTGGGTTAGGGTACCGGTACCGGGTTTGAGTACCAGTGCACCTCGCATCCCGGTACTGGACTGGTTCCGGCTCGTGGGACCTGTCATTTAATGGGAACAGGCAGCACATAAAAAAACCCAAAGTTGTGGACAGCCAAAACCTAAAAATGTGCAGTGAAAGGGTTAACCATCAATAATAGATGAGTAAGAATCTATTGGCTTTTTTAGTGCTTTTTTTGGGGATCTTTTGTTTTGTGTTGTTCCCTGACAGTCACTCCGGGTTCATGATCATCCACTGCTGTTCTTGTTCCTGTCCTCAGTGCATTTATGGGTCTGGTTTAAGTTCTTCATTGTCAAGTCATCTCATTTGACACCTTTTAGTTTCTCCATGTTTTTTTTCATGAAACATTCATGTTACGGCCACCTTGGCCGTTCCAGGGAGGAGCGTGTTTCCGACTCGCAATCAAAAAATTGAAGTACTCGCGGAGATCATCTTGTAAAAATAAAAGTTGGTTTATTTTCAAAACGAGTCCGTGGTTGGCTTCCTGTAACAAAAAATGATCAACGTCTCTGGTGTTCTGTTTGCTATTTGTTCTGATTATCTGCGTGCTTTGCGATTATGAAAAAACCTTTTGCTCCTCATCCTCCTGGCTTCCACGGCAAGTTAAATGGGCTCACCTGGCTGCAGGTGGCTGCTGATTGTGGGGAGGAGCTAATTACAAATATAAACTACATAATCATAAACTATCAAATTTCATAATTATTTTATCCAAATAAATTGTAAATTTCATACATCCACTAAAGTAAATCTACATGGCTCCAACAATTCATTTCTTAGATAGTTGCGTTTCTGCTACCAAACTCCGTCTCCATCATTCTAGGTCCTACCCCTCCAGTGACCTGACCACCCTGGACCCAGCAGGAGAGATTATGCTGCAATGGTAGGGGTTCCACGTCACACCTTATCAGAGAGGTTTTCCATCAGACATTTTTTGAGTCACTCCATGTCACATCCATGCTTCTGTTGTGAAGGTGGATTCTCTGGACCATATTACTTCAAGTCTCCAGTTTAATCCCACTTCTGACATCAATGTAACAACCACAAGGGAAGTTCAGAGGTCAGTTAGTAAGAACTCTGGCTTTTATTTTGGAACCACAACAGTAAGAACAGAGGGGGGTCATGAGCCTCTCCCTTCTTCTCACTCAAGGTGTAGGAAGGAAATAAACATAAAATGATAACATAAATAAATGCAAAAAACAGTCAGACAACAAAACACAAACGAAAACACTTAAACCAAATCCCAGCTAGACAGGGAAAGGACATAGTAACCCATAATTCCATGTGCTGCCAGACCCGACAGCAGCCCCAACCATCATTACAATATCATAGAAATAAAAACCAAAAAAGGTGACAACCTTAGTCAAATAGCATTACAAATTCATCTTTTAGTACCTGAAAAAATCAAAAACAGCACAAATCATCAAAGGGTAAATATTTTACTTTTTTATCACTGTCATATAAATATCAAGTCCCAGTGAAAGGTAGGTTTTACCTCAGTAATGGACCCAGATTAAACTCAAACCATTATAGCTGGTGAGTGCTTTAGTTGACTTGTCTAGTCTTTTTGAACAGGAGACAAAAACTTCAACCAACAGCTCACACAAGAGTTTCTGAACAGAACAGTCGTGCAGCTATGATGAATGGAGTTTGGGTCATCCAACTTAGAGACATAGTAAAGATGGAGAAACATGAAAAGTTGTGCTGCATCCGTGGTCAATTCACCTGCCAGTCATAATCAAAAATGTTAAATGTTAACAGGTTTGGTTCTTTGTCTTTGCCCAGACTGAACCTGATAGTAGCTGAGTACTCTCCAGGAAAGCCATGATGACAATGAGAAGAGTAGGAGGCGTGTTCAGGAGGCAGACATGCCAAAGTCTACTCAGTCTGGTTTAGTGATGGAAGAATCGGTCAAATGTTCTGAGTCTGGATCTCACGTCTGAGTTTTCAGAAGACAGTGGTTCTCCCTGCAGCACAGGGTTGCACTTGTGAAGAGTCATGGTTCTCCTGGACGAGGCTTTCCCGCCCTTCTCTGCCGGACACAGACAAAAAGCTGAGTTTGCTTGATGCCTTGGAAGTGCCTAAGCAGCTGAATCAGTGTGCTCGTCATGTGTCTGCGTGCAGAGCTGAGGATTCACCAGAGCACCAAAGTATGCTAATTGTCCTGATGAATTCCCTGCAATTTGGTCCGGGAGGATGGGATAATTTTCTCAAACATAGTGCCCTTGAGATAATTCTGTGGATGGAGTGTCTCATCTCAGCTGAAGTACAGGGGTCATTAAGTGTTGTTGTGGGGAGCTAACTGTGGGGATGGACCTCCGCCCCCCACCCTCTCAACGTGTCCCGGTGTTCCTGCATTTTCACGGCAGCGCCTGTGACTCTCAAGCCGTTCGCAATTAAAGCCTTTTTTGGTGCGACTGGATGCGGGGAGGACTTTCAGAAACGTGCGCGCTGCATCACGGAAGAAAAGACTTTGATGCTCGCAGATTTTTAAGACACCAGAGTGTGTCACCAGCAATAAGAGTCCTTTAACAAAGCCAACAACAAGCCGTGAGTGTAGTCCATTCATGAGCAGAATCTATTTTTCCTTGGGTGATGAAGTATTTATTGCACCTCCAGCCAGGGGAGTGGAGCACAGAGCACTCTGCTAGAGGCCCAAATGGATTTTCAACTATGGACCCTAAACCTTTCAACCCACAATGCTGCTGAATAGCAGTTAGAGGTTGCCATGCCAACGCCATCTAGAGGGACATTTCAGTTGCATCAGAGAGAAAGCTTGGCCAGATGTCTCCAACAATTTGCTCTGAAAAGATTCACCGTCCGCCACGCTCATTAGAGAGCAGCAATCACGGGAACAGAGATGGATGTGGCTTTCCTGCACATCTCTGCGCGGCTCCTCCATCTTTTGAGAGGAGAGAACATGGCATCCTTTCAGACGAGCACAGTGTTCCACCCGCCGCGTATTTTCTGAAATATTTATGTTTCATTTCTGCGAGTGTGACGCGTGCCTGCTGCAGCGCCGCCAACAAACCGGCCAGCTTCCATGTGAATTATTAAGAGTATGAATCAACACCTGTGCTGTGCTGGACAAACACAGGCTGCAGCTGCTGTCAGCCTTGGGAAACCTCTGTGACCCCCCCCCCTCTACCACCAGCTAACTGGCTCTCAGTCAATTATCTGCAGGAGGACGCAGCTGAGCTCAGAGCTGCTGCCATCGACCAGCCCGGAGACCAACTCCGAATTACAGGATCGGTCTCTCAGACACATGGATGCTGATGTGGGTGGATTCAGAACTTCTGCTTATGAAACACGAGCTCATAAGACAACGCTAGGACAGAACAGGAGGGTTTAGTTACTTAGTATTTAAGGCGGATGGACTTAATCAAAAACGTTTAAACAATGTTACAAAATCCTGATGAAATAATATGTTTCTGATTCACATAATTTGTAAAAATCAAATCAAAGAACTTCTAAAAACTTTGGACCTTTGAGTTTGTTAAACATCAGCAGCAACAGATCAGAGCTTTGACTCACGGAGAAGTTGAAGGTGATGATGGAGGTGGATCAGTGAACTCAGCAGCCGCCAACTCCCATAAAACTCTTATAGTTGTGTTCCCTGCCGACTGTAAATGATATAACCTTCAAATAAACTATAACATTAAAGACGGACGGTGGAGCGTGGAAGCTGATGTTCATCACTTTAATTGTTGCAAAATCATACGGTGGCCCTGAAGTTCAAATCACATCAACAAATCACTTGAACCTAAAACACATTTTAAAAATCACAATGAAATTCTGAAAAGCAAAAGAAAATATTGAGAAAAATAGCATTATGTTTTAAAAACATAAAATTCCATGAACCAAAATGTGAAAAACAAACCAAAAAAGTTTTCAGAAAACAAAAGTAATTTCCAGTAAACAAATAAAATGTAAGAAAAATTAAACACAATAAGTAACCAGAATTATTATTATGTTTTGGTTTCTGGAATTTAGTTTAATTTTCTAAAAGTAATGCTGATTTTTAATATTTGTTTTGTTTTTTAATTGTCACTGTGATCTTTAAAATCTTTTTGATGTGATTTGCACTTCAGGGCCACCGTAGAAATCAATAGAAAAAAGTGCTATAAAATGCTAAAGTTTCAGTGCGTTTTTTTACTTTCAGGAGGTTGAACTCAAATGTTTAAAATATCTGAATTCATTTCAATTCATACATATGTTTGCTACAAGAGGGCACTTGAAAATAGTTTTCAACGTCAGGGTGGAAATAAATACGAGGATATTACACAGAAGCTGGAGGAAGTGGGCGGGCTGGAGGAAGTCTGGGCTTCTCTGCTCAAAGTGCTTCCCCTGCAGCTCATCCGGATGAGCAGAAAAAAATGGAAAGATGAAAATTGAATTAGTTGATGTTAATGGTAGGGTCGGACTCTGAGGTTGCATTCAGAATGGACACATTTGGTTCCCTTAAAGCGAACCAGAGATCTTCAGTCACATGGTTTGTTGACAAGCTTTGGTCCATAACTGGAAACGCTAGTTGATGGCAGTCTGAATACACACCAAATGCAAGGTTCAGAACCCCATTCGGGCCAAATTAAGTCAGACTTTTCCAGTCTGAATACACCTAATGTCAGGAATGAAGGACCCAAACTCCCTGGAGACGAGGCTTGGGGGTGGAAACTAAAAGCATTTGATAAATGAACCAAAACCTGACAAATACCCAAGGAGACCCAAATGGTGACAGAACAGATGACCATACCACCTTAGACCCAGCAGGAGAACTTTTCCACATCACATCACCTTGGTTTTCCTGCAGCCATCTTCACATCCCGCCTTCCCACATCCAAGGTTCCTATTCCTGAGGAGAATGATCGGAGCCATCCTTGAAACTTCCTGATCCCGAGGAGAGTTGCTGCTCCTCCTTATGAGTCTTCATGAGGGGTTCTGTTACCTCACCTCTGTTTGGCTGCAGGAGCTCTTTTTTCTGGACTTTTTGTTTTGTTTTGCCTCTTCTTGGGTGTTTTGGGCATCTGGGCTCTGCCCTTTTGGGGAGGGGTACTGTCAGGATTCTATGCTTTGTCGTGTTCTGTTTTCTTGTAGTCTCACCATGTGCAGGTTAATTATTCACAGCTGTCTTCATTTAGTTAATCAACCTCAGTGCATTTAACCCTAGAACACTTTCATGACATCACGTTTGTCTGGTAATTTTTACCCGATATAATATACCCAATAAAAAATATTAGGCATAAAAAAATAGATCAAAATATGACAACAGATGATAAATTAGAGTAGTTTTCTTTTATTTTCAACTGTGGTATATGTAGCAAAATAGAAAATAAAAACATTGGAAGATCCTGAAATCATGTTTGAAAATGACCGAGAAATTAGGAATTTGAGAACAAAAAAAATCCTAAAAAATAAAATAATGATGCTGGATACTTGGTCTTTGGTCCACTCACTCCTGGGACATGTCAGATTTTACCCAGGACCCATGACACTCAGAAAAATGAAACATATTGAAAATCATGTACGTACTTTTCCTCAGGTGAAAAACACCCGGCAATAGAGCTTTAGGGTTAAGTGTCTGGTTTTTAGTTCAACTTGTCAGGTCATCTGTTCTGTTCTGTCACCATTTTGGTCTCCTTGGGTATTTGTCATGTTTTGGTTGAATTTATTAAATGTTTGAAGTTCTTGTCACCAGGTCTGGTCTACTCCGTTTGGGTCTTTTATCCACCATTCCTGACCAAAAAAAAAGATAAAAAAGAAGCGGACTCCTATAGATAAAGATAGACATAAAACATGTTGTTTCCACGTACTTTTCAATCCAAACCTTTGATATGAAATCAATTCATGATGAGCGAGCTAACCCACTGAGTGTCCACTTAAGCCAATGTGAGCAAACACAGGAGGGGAAACCATAGAAACTGCAGACAAACCGAATCAGGACCCCCATTTTCTGCCACTTTCAAACCTTATGGGGCCCACATGGCTTTGCTGGCTAAATCTTGTTTTTTCTGAGAACTGCCGACTAAATGTTGTTGTTTCTGGATTTTGTTGGCTGTTCCGGTGAGGTGTTTTAGCACTTTTTCCTCCAGGAAGTCCAGTGATTTTGTTTTCCTTTGACAGGCCTGTTTAAAATGAAAAAAATATATATTTTTATTTTGTGTTTTTTTGTTTTGGAATTGATGTGAAATGGGAGACATATTTTTGTTTTATTATGTTGAATTTCTTAAAAATAAAATGCATATGACTGATTCTTATGATATGTCTTTATTTTTTGATTAGTAATTGGGTTGGTTTGGTGAAGGGGTGGTGCTAGCCACCTATAAAAGAGGACCTCGCTTTACTGTCATACTTTTTCCAAACCCATGAATATTTAAGGATTTTTTTCGAAATAACAAAATAAAAAACAGAAAACCTTGACTTTTTGTGAGGACAGTGGTGTGTTCATCTGAAGACATGGTGCCCAAGGGTTTTGTCTTTCATCAGACAAACGCTCAGGCTCACACAGACACATGAGACAAGCTTCATGATTCAACACAAAACCCTGAACATCTTTAGGAGCAGCCAGCACGGCCAGGAACTGGGATGCAGCTGAAGACCGGCTCTCAGGACAAGCTGGAACTCTGCCACAGATGCCTGATCATTGTTCCTGTTCGTCAGGGTCGATCAGAGAGTGCCAGACTCTTTACATTTCCAGCGCTGACATGATGCCAAATGCTGATTCTAATTATGAAAACTGATTCTGACGACAAACCTGGGAACAGGCGTGTTTGCCTGTTTTAACCCTATATAACCACTGGTATCAACTATTTGGTAAAAATATTTCTAAGACTCCGATCTCATGATCCAAACTTTCCTAAAAAAACTCATTGCAAATAACTTGGATTCTGTCATGTAATTCATCATCATTCCAGTAGGGGCAGTAGAAGGGTTTTTCCTGCTTTTTTCCATTAAATTTAAAACATATTTTTGGCGAGAATAGTTTTGGCTATTTTCAAAACTTAAAGCTGAGAATAATTCATCTACTGTTGTTAATTTTTAATGAGAAGTTGCTGCATTAAAAGAATGCAAAATTAGCTGACAGTTCTTTATAATATAGTTACCTCATGTTATAAATCAATCAACCCTGATCAATTTGATACAATAAGGTGATTTTTTTCCCTAAGACTCATATCAATATTTTTTTATTCTAAGCCAAATTGTTATGAACAAAAACTTATCGAATCACCAAATGTATTATAACAAATATTATATATATATATTAGGGCTGTCAGATTTGTCGCGTTAAAAACGCATTAATCTGATGTGTGCTTGACGCCGACAATTTTTTTGACGCA
>NC_050520.1:12654852-12677822 GCF_002922805.2 Oryzias melastigma
TTGCGATTAATCGCGAGTTAACTCTGGACAAAACGCGATTAATCGCGATTAAGAATTTTAATCGCCTGACAGCTCTAATATATATATATATATCGCATAAAACATATTGCAAACATTTTTGTGGATTTCATTAATGTGTTAAAGTCTTAATCTCAAAACTTCTCTGTTAATTTGTTTTAAGTAGTGTGTTTTACCGGTTTAATAAATACAAGCAAATATAAGTATAATGAGGTTCTTCTTAGGCACGAGTCAAAGTCAAGGCCCGGGGGCCGGATCCGGCCCTCCAGATCACTTTATTTTATTAATAACCTGAAGTTATTTTGCACTCATTTCTAACTTGTATAATTTTGAAAAAAAAAATAGATTTTATGAAGAGAAAAATATTGAAAGTTATTTAAGGTTTAAGTTAATTTATTCTGGAATATTCTTGCCATAATTGTGTCAAAAAGTTACAGTTTTAAAGTTTTATAAATGTTCAATAAATGTTTATCCTGTTCGTCCCGTGACCTAAGGTGTGTTTTGGATTTCGGCCCCCTGTGGGATTGAGTTTGACACCCCTGATTTAACCTGTTTGGTGAACCTTGTGTGACTGACAGAGAAAAGAGAACAGAACAAAAACCCATCCATCAAACCATCTATATTTTTAATCCACTTCATCCCTTTTGTGGTCAGAGTCTGCCTGTCCCCACTACTGTTGCAGAAGGCCCCCTGGACGGGTCACAGAGCATGACCAAATGAAAAATTCTAATCAATGCATTTCATTATTTCTGTAATGAGTTTGAAATAATTGTGTTTTTTTCCTGTATTTTTCAATCTATGCATGAAATAAACCAATCAATCAATCAAAAAAAAAAAAAACCAGTAATTAATCCTCACACAAAATGTTTCGATTTTCTTCATGTTTTTTCCATGGACTGATTTGTTAATAAATAAAGCTCATGTCATGTATTCCTCGCTGTTCTCTTCCTCCTGTAGGTAAATGTCCAAAACATTCTCACTGAGATGAACCACACCAGAGTTCATCTGCAACAGCAGATTTAAATGTTGTGTTCTTCTAGTTTCTGCAGATCTTTGTGCTGCAGCTCCATCAGATCATCAAGTTTCCGTTCTTCACACGACTGAAACCCACACTGGAGGCTGGAGAAGCACAGCAGCCTCTCCTTCCACAGGAGGCTGGTATTTTAAGAAATGTTGACTTTCCTCTTGAAAATAGTTTCTAATCAGGCCTTTGTCTCGCCTCCCAGATAAGAGTTTGAATACGTGGCAGCTCCGTCCAGTGTTTGTCAGCACATCATTATGGGACAGCAGACAGCTAATTACTTGTTTATGCAGCGGGGTGATTACAAGTTGGGATTGCATTGTGCTACTCCATGGGATCCATGCAGACCTTCCAGGTTCTCCCGGGATTTTTGTTCCTCATTTCCTCCTTTCATTCTCCAGAACAAAACCAAACTGAAGAAAGTTAAGAGCCAACGACAGACGGCAGAAACGCTGGCAGACTGTGCAAAATGACTTCCTGTTAGCAGCGTTACCGCAGCAACCAGCAGCGACAAATTATTTTATCTTCATCAAAAATCTGCATTGTCAGCATAATACTTTAAGAATTTATTGAATATTTTATATCTTAAAGACTAATGTGGAAATAAACAAACACAAACAGCAAATAAAGTAAATTACTAGCAAAAAGCTAACACAATTGTACATGTTTTATTTGAATGCAACACAAAATAAAAATGTGGTTTGAGGCAGTAAATCGATTGGAAATGATTCTCCAATAAAAGAACATTTTAGTGGGATTGAAGGTGTGATTTCATTTCTACCTTTGTTGTTGTGAATCTCCTCCTGAGAAAACAAAAGTCTCGGTTCTGATCCCACCTGAGAGGGAAGTGAGTCATCTCTCCTACCCGACCCGATCACCTTTCCGCTAAACCGCCGGGTTTGTTCGGCGTGACTCAGACACAAACAACAACACTAATTATGATGCCCAGAAAAGGTTGCTGTCATGTTTCTTCAGAAAAAAGGATGATGTTACCACAGCAACAACAGCTTGTATTTAACTACTTTTGATAACTAAGATGTTAAACTTCTCTGAGGCGTCAGTGCATTGGGGCAGTTGTTTCTGTTTCAGGAAGGTGTCAGTAACGGCAGCTGCTGCTCCGTCTCAATCCATCATCTGTGAGTTCCCAGCCAGAAGACCATAGACCCCATGTGGTGTAGAAGTTGGCGGAAAATGTGGGACCCACCTGGGTTTGTCCACAGTTTCTGTGGTGGCCCCACCTGTTTAGCCACATTGACTTAAGGACTCAGTGGGTTAGCTCGCTACACTAGCCAGCCGCCTGGTGGACTGCAAGTGAGCTAGCAAGCTATCGAGCTCTTCTGTAGCAAGCTAGCGAGCTTCTCTAAAATTAGCTAGTGAGCTCCGCTGTAGCATAATAGCAAAGTCCTCTGTAGTTAGATAGCGAACTCTGCTGTAGCGAGCTAACGACATGTACAGTGAGCTATCAAGCACCGTGGTCTACAAGGCGGCTGGCTAGCATAGCGAGCTGACCCACTGAACACAGGTGAGACCACCACAAAAACTGTGGGCAAACCCAATCGGGCCTACATTTTCTGCCACTTTTAAACCGTATGGGCCCATTTGGCTTTGCTGGCCGGGTTAACCCAAACTGAGAGAGGGTTGATCACATACCAGAATGTTCATATGAAAATATGCATCTTTATCATCAGAGGACCCTGTCCTCACTGTGACACTGCTGCACAAGCAGTCCACTCGAGGTTCTTCTGACTAATAACTTGTATAGTCTGCATAAGAAGTGAAAATTATTATGAAATTCTGAAAATTATTTCCCCCTTTTGGAGTTGGAATCCTAGAAATCACAGTCTGCATTTACAAACCAGTGACAAACATGGAGACCAGCTCAGAAGACTGTTCTGGTTCTGGAGACCCAAACTCTGCAATCCCAGAATCGTGTTTTCAGACAGCTTTGGATGCAGAAACATTTCCACCTTTTATACCAACAGTCTAGGCTGATTTTTTTTTCAAACACAGAAAGTAAAAAAGTAAAAATAAACAATTATTTCTAGTAATACTCAAACAGGAATTTAAAAGAAGTTGGAAACATTTTAATTTTTTAATTAAAAAAGTTTGAGCCAAATGTTATATTAATGCTAAATGCATGATGTTTTTACACAATTTTCCACAAACAAAGACCTTTTTGTAAATTATATTGCAGTTATTTTGAAGCCACTAAGTTTGGTGTTTTTAAGCTTTTACAAGTAACATGAACAAATGGAACTCAGCAAGGGTTTATAATCTACAGATATTTAAAGACGGTAAGAATAAGCTTTAAGGTTCATCCATAGCCCTTTTTCTAATGCTGAACATTCTTGTTACATCTAAGATTGTGTGATAATTTGTAGTTTCTTTTTATTTTTTTGTATGGGCTTTTTCATTGTTTGTTTGTTGTTCTTGTTTGAAAATACAAATTGAAATAAGTTTTAAAAAAAAATGCAGTTAATTTCCGAGTAGAAGTCGCAGGAGTAAAAAAATGTCTAATCAAGAAGAAGGAAACCATATATATGTTCTGTTCTGAACTAAATAAAAATATAACAAAAGGAAACATAAAGAAAGAAAGCCTTTAAATTGATACCCACACACTGCAGAAGAAAAAACAAATGTTCAAAAGTTCAAAGATTTTGAAGGATTCGAGCTTCTTTGTTTATTTTATGCTTTAAAAACCACGATAGGAATAAAACTGTAGATATAATCAAGAAGGAATTTATTAAACTGAACGATTTATTTGTAGAATGAAGACACTCCTGAAAGTGTGAAGGAGACGGGAATCAGAAGATCAATCCTGTTCTTGTGGAAATATTTCCTGGTTGATGAGATAAAAATACAGAGTGTGTGATTGCTTAGAAAGCATTCACATTAAAGGTATTCTTCTGACAGTTCACACTGTCAGTGATTTCAGCAATCGTTTATAGTTTTTGAAATATTGAGCAAAACATGCCCCATAGGAAATTATCAGAAAGGCTTTATATTTTAACATTTTAAGTAGATTAGCAACAATTCTTTAAATATATTCATGGGCTATGTTTTAATCTTTTGTTGGAACTTTCAAAAAATTTGAATTTATTAAATATTTCAGCAACATGCTAACGTTTTTGGCTAATTTGTTATCTACTGGGGTTTCAGGCTAATTTGGAGTTCTGCGACAGACTGGCGACCTGTCCAGGGTGTACCCCGCCTTCGCCCATCAGTAGGTTAGGCTCCGGCACCCCCGCGACCCCGACAGGGACAAAGCGGACAAGAAAATGAATGAATGAATGGAGTTTACGTAATATTTTAGCAACATGCTAACGTTTTTTTGGATAATTTAGTTTACAGAGGAATTTCAAGCTACTTTGGAGTATCCAAGCTTTCAAGCAACAAGCTAGCTCTTTTGGCTAATTTGGCATCTACTGAGGCTTTTGGGGCTAATTTGGAGTTTAGCTCATATTTAAGAATTTCTTTAACAACATTTCCAGTCTTTTAGCAAATGTAACATTTTTTGAATAGCTTTATATTTTCAGCAAATCCCCATCAGCAGTTACAGTAAATTGCATCACAATTTTTAGCAAAAAGCTTTAGCATCTTCAGTGACTTCCTTCAGCAAAAAGCATTCACACACGCATTTTCGCAGGTAATGCAGCTTTTCTTAAAAACAGTTTATTGGAAACACGGAGCAAGAACTTACTAACAGATTTGTGATTCTGTTCCTCAGGTAACTGACCATTCTGTACATTGTACTGTAGAGTATTCTCCTGTAGTCCCAGCACTGCGGATGCAGAATATCACAGCTCCCCCCACTGCTGCAGCAGCACAACAGCAGTGAGTCTGGACAGACGAGGACAAACGAGGACGAAACACCTTTAATCACGAGCACAATCTGCAAACGTTCAACGCTGAAGCAGACCCCTCCTCAGCTGCCGTAGTCCAGGTTCTGGTTCTGGTTCTTCCACTTTGTCCTGGGCCCTTCAGAAGAACAAAAATGAAGTGTGGCCCAAACGAAGAGTGAGCTCTCACAGGTGAACGTCCGGGATTAAAGCAGATTAATGAAAGGTGTCTGCAGACGCCCCGGTGCCGGGCCGCTCTTTCTGGGGCTAATATGCAGCGAAATAATGAGTAGAGAAACTCAAGCTTTGGGTATGCGAAGCTATTGTCGGGCTCAGACAATGAGAGGCAGCGCGGGCTGAAAGGGGAAACCGGAGTCCCCGATCTGTTTGACCTTATTTGCTGATAAGAAGCGCGCCTCTGCTGGTGCTTCAGCCGCCACCGAATACAGTAAACACAAAGTGTGAGCCATTGTGGGTCATTGAGAGTCTCCCCTGCCTTCAGCTTAACATGACACTTAAGTACTACTACAAGCAGAGGAAGAAAAGGCAAGGCTGCACACATTACAAACTGCCTCTATTCTGGCTCTCAGGCTGAAATGTCAGAGCCATTCTTTTAGCGGGGAGGGGAGGGCGGGGTGCCAGAGAGCCGCACAAAAGAGTGCGACTCTATAGTGATTTGTTGCATTTTCATTCTAACGACTTTGTGCAGGTGAGATAATCATGGATCTAAACGGCACCTGAAAGTAGCTGTTTCCTGACAAATCAAAGAGTGTTTTCTGCACCGAGTGTGAGCCTGAATTCAGGAGCAACCTGATGAAAACAGGAGGTTTGTGAACGTCACAAAAAAGGAAGTTCTAAGAGTTCTTCTGCCCTCGATGCTGACACTATGTCAGGGGTGTCAAACTCAATCGCACAAGGGGCCAAAATCCAAAACTCACCTGAGGTCACGGGCCGAACAGGAAAAACATGTAATGAACACTAAAACTACATTTTCAAAACTTTAAAACCGTAATTTTTTAACATAATCATGAACTAGATATATAGCATTACCTGTGATAATGCTAGTGTGAATACTGTAAGCTGAATATGGCTGCTGAAGATGCTGAAATTGATAGCGGAAAATGCTGAAGCTGAAACACTCTAAAAACGTATTAAAAAATCTGAAATTAGCCAAAACAGCTAGCATCTAAATATAATTCAAACTCCAAAACAGCCTAAAAATTTCCCCCCCAAAAATCCTAAATTAGCTAAAATAGCAAGCGTGTAAATAGTAGCCAAACTCTAAAACAGCCTAGTAAATTTTAAAAAAGCCTAAATTAGCTAAAAAAGCTAGCATGTAGCTGAAATATTAGCTAAACTTCAAAATAGCCTGAAAACATCTTAGAAAATGCCAAAATACTCCAAAAAGCTAGCAGAATGCCAATTTTTTAAACTTTAAAACCATAACTTTTTAACATAATTATGACCTAGATAGCATTACCTGAGATAATGCTAATGTGAATGCTGTAAGCTGAATTTGGCCGCTGAAGATCCCTGATCCAGATTGATTCCATGCATGCAGGAGTTCACCTGTCGTGGCCTCCCTGTTTCGCAGATTTTCGCAGTGCACTGTGTTCTGCATCCTGATTGGCTACAGACCTTGCCAGTCAATCTCTCCTGTACAGAATACATTCAGTTTGACAGAGTTACATAAATCTTTCTCACAATCAGATCTTTGTTTCATTCTATTAAATTTGACTATGATTTAAACTTCAAATGAACATGTACATGAGGCCCCAACAGCTACAGCAGGTGAAATGATTACACCAACTAGTGTCTGACACCAGAATTACAGATAATAAAGGTTGGGCTGGGTATCGCCAATATATATATATATATACACTTATATTTGATTCTATCAATTAACTAAATTCCACTGAATTTCATTCAACTTTGCCTTTACAAAGTTTACATATTTAGACACATTTGTTTAAAGATACATTAATAATCTACATATATATGCTTTGAATATTTTAAGTTAATCTGATACAGTACACAAACTTTAAAATGTATTATTGATATGATAATAAGATTGTTAACAGCATACAGTGTCACATGGATTCTCAAACGGAGAAGCTCCAACAATTGTTGGAGGACGTTTCAGTTTGGCCACTAGGTGGCGATCACGCTATAGCATTACACCTTATTCCAGAAGAAGAAGAAAGAATGAGGAAAAAACAGTGTTTTTGACCACAAATAGTTACTTAAAAATTATTTCCTTAAAGGAGTTTGGAAACTTCATGTCTGTGAGTTTATAAAGATGTTCATTTATTCAGTAATGAATGTTGAGTTTGAATGAGCATTAGCATTAGCCGTCCTATGGGAAGTTCTATTATACAGTATGTTAGCACTAAGCTAGTGGACTTTAGCTTTATGTACTAGATGGATCTCTACTTTTATGGATCTATTGAGCATATTAAGCTTAGATTGATTCGAATCAATTACATCAAGGCAGCCCTAATTGATGTACAACTATTGGAAACACCAAGTGTGTAACACAACTTGAATTTCACTTCATCTGACACTTGAATTACCAGTAGTGTGGAGTTCTCAGAATATATAAACAGTTTAGTTTTATTAAGTAATGATTTAAAGAAAACATGACCGAAACCAGTTAACCCTTTAACACCGGAGCTCCAGTGTTTATGTTCTTTGACTTACTGTAATTGTGTGAATGCTTACTAAGTATTCACACAACAGAGATTGTCCTGCTCCTTTCTGTACGTTTTTCGGCACGTAAAAACTCCATCACAAATTCAGAAAGCCTTCAAATTTCAAAATTTTAAGTAGATTAGCAATTAACCTTAGATGGGATATATTTTCGACTTTTATAGTATTTTTTTTAAATAGCTAATATTTTAGCAACATGCTAACCTTTTTGGCTAATTTAGAGTTTAGCTTCTATTTTAGCAACATGCTAACGTTTTTGACTAAATTAGTTTACTGACGAATTTTAGGCTATTTTGGAGTTTAGCTAGTATTTAAGCAACGAGCTAGCATTTTTAGCTAATTTGCCATCTAAGGTTATTTTTGGCTTATTTAGAGTTCAGCTCTTCTTTAAGCAACACACTAAATATTTTTTGCATGAATTAGGGAATTTAAAAGCAAATTTCCTACACTTTTTTTCAGAAATCTAGGTCAATCTAAGTGCACTGTCATAGTTCTTTAATAACATTTACAGTCTTTTACCAAATTTAAAATTTTGCAAATAACTTTTGCATTTTCCGCAAATCCCTTCAGCATTTAGACTAATTTCCGCTAACAGCTTCAGCTTCCTCAGAGACTACCTTCAGCAAAAGGCATTCTTACTGGTATCATTGCAGCTAATTAAACTTTTTTCTAGTTTTTTGTTGTTTCACTTTTCTCCTTCAGAATCAATAGAATTATTGTGTTAACAGTTGTAAAGTTACAGTGTGTTGAAGATTTAGCGTTTAAGCGCCTCAGGTGTTAAAGGGTTAACAGAGCTGGACTGTGAGTTGTGTCTCTGACATCTGTTTTAACGTGAGCTTTTCAAGGTAACAAATAATGATCTGAGTCCAGTCAGGCAGCCTCAAGGACACGCCTCCTAGAATATCTAATGAACACGCCCACATAAGGACACGCCTCCTCTGAGCCAGAGAGATCTGTAGAAATGTAAGAAACTGGAAATGTAGTCTGTAGAGAAAAACAGTTTTCCTCTATAAAAAGAGTCCAGGAGAACCTCAGCAAAGCCTCTAATTTCTGTGTTTCATTTTTAAATATAAGGTTTCTATTGATTTCATAATCTGATTATAATTGATACGTGCACTAATTGATCCCATTGTAGGCTGTGAAGTGTTCGCAGTGTGACGCACGGAAAACCTTCACTCCACGCTCGCCTGAAATCAGCCGAACTGCTGATGAAGAGGCTGATGAAGAGGACGAGGCTGCTCCCTTTGAGACCGGGCCGGTTCCACCGGGAGTCTCTGCTGGCTCTCTGACGGCAGCAGCAAAACTAAACAGTAATTCTGTCTGAAAGGAGTGTTTGAAAACCTCTCCTCTGGTACAGCCTCACGGTGAAAGGGCCACCGGAGCGACGGATCCGGGTTGGGATGGATCTCCTCCTGAGCGGCGAGGCCGGCCGCTCGGCTCAGCAGACAAAGGCTGAAACGAGTCCTGCAGGGGCGACAAAGCTGCCCACCCCCCCAACCCTCCATCAAAAGCAGCTCCTCCATTAAAGAGCTGCTATTAATTACAGCTGGTGAGGCGTTCAGGAGCAGCTCTGAATGGGCTTCATGTTTCCAGAGCAGAAAAGGACAAAAATAGGAAATCACTCAGAGATCACCAAAACGGGCTCATATTTTTTAATCAGTAGAAATCTACATTTTTGATCTAAAACTGCTGAGCGTCTTTTCATTAAAAACACACAATATTCCATATTTACTCCCAAAATGACAGATTTGAATCCTGCTCACCAGAAAGAAAAGAAACTGTAAGTCAGTGCACGGTTGCTGGCACTCTCCTGATTGAGGCTGGGCTTTGTTTAATTAATTCCAGGCTTGATGGAATGAGCAGAGCTTACGCGGCGGGCAGCGGCCGGACTCACCGGCCTCTAATCCTCAAACTCATCGCCGTAATGTGCCTGGAAGAAAGAGGATGAAGCAGCAGGTCTTCGATCTTATCGCTGCCGCAGCCACTCCTCCCTGATTTAGGGCCGTGTCTGTGGAGAGCGGGATTATTTCATGCGCAGTGTTAATTGATCCGCACTGAAAACACACTTTTTACCACACTTTTACCTCAGCTGATGCACTACACTGAAGAAAACTCAGCAGATCTTTTCTAAATTAAAATCAGACTTCTAATGATCACAACATGAACTATTTTAATTTAATTAATAATAACATTTAATTTCAAAATCTTTTATTTTGGCAAAATAACTTTTCCAAATGATAATAAAAATTTCTTTTTTAATTTTTTGGTTCAAATTTGCAAGCTTTTAATTCTTTTTTTTTTAAAATAGCAGTATTGATATCTAGAATTCTATTAAACAAAAGGACATAAATGGAGGACCTCGCTTTGACCTCACACAGGTGTCATTACTTGGGTTGTGTCCAAAATCTCTCCCCAATCCCTAATTTCTAAAAATCTATATGGTGCTCTGGATTTTAAAGGTAATTCGGACACGATACTCACTAGTTTTTCCAAACGCCGGGTATTCACAGTCAAAATTGAATCATTATGAACATTTCACAGTTTTTATTTATGACTCCACTGTGTTCTGATGGTGAAAATGTTATGTTTAAAAAAAAAAAAAAAACATTTAAACACATTTTTTTTGTTAAAAATTGTTCGACCGCAATGCATTGTGGTCTATATTTGCTAATTTAGTGTGCATTACTGCACGCTAGTCTTGCGCTAAGACTAACTTTTGGATTTAGTAGATTTGACAGCACTAGAAAATAGTGAACGCACTATATAGTGAGTAATGGGAGAATTCAGACATATCTTTAGTCTACAAAAGGTGGCGCTACATTAAGAAAATGTGAATGTTTCTGTCTTATGGGGAATATTTTCCTTCACAACATAATAGTTACACTGTTAAAAGTTAAACATTGGATCAATTAACGTCATTTTTTACATATAAACTTATTAATTTTCAAGAAATAAAAAAATTGAGTTGATGGTTTACTCAACTTCAAAATGTAATTTGATAAAAACTACTATTTAAAATGTAAAAAATTACAGAACTTTTGTTAATGGATCCAATGTTTCACTTTTTACAGTGTAGTTTTTTCAGTTGTGCATATTGTGATTAAATGTTTTACCCATCTGTTATTAAGGACATTGTTTCATTTTTGCACTAAAAACCTCATTTATTTTGACACACAAGTGTAGAACATCTTATGGAGAAATTAACCTGATTAAAAAAATGTTATTATTTTTTTTGAAAAAAGTGAAAGATTTGATCAATTAACACAATTTTTTTATTTTTTTTTTACATTTAAAATGAGTAGTTTATATCAAATTAAAAATGGAGTTGATGATTTACTCAACTTAAATATGTAATTTGATCAAAATGAATATTTTTTAATGTAATGAATTACAGCCTTTTGTTAATCTTTTAACGTCAGAACTCCAGTGCTTATGTTCTTTGATGTACTGTAACTTTTAACCGTTAACACGATAATTCCAGTAGATTCTGAAGGAGAAAAGCGGCTCGAATCTGCTGGAATTATCGTGTTAACGGTTGAAAAGTTACAGTATATTAAGGATTTTGTGTCAGGTGATTAAAGGTTAAATTATCCACTGTTTTAACCATTTTTTGGTGTGGATTTGTAGGATAAAGTCACATTAATTTCTTCATAAAGTTAACCTTTGTTTCATTAAAATACTCTCTTTTTTCATTCAGATTAGTTTGATTTGCTTCCTCAGTTTACTCAATAAGTCAAATTTGACAATACAAAGACAAAGCTCCTGCTGCAGACAAATCTAAAGGAGAACCTGCCTTTCCACAGAACCAGAGGAACCGGATTGAGCTGCAGAACCTCCTCCATGTTTATTCAGGAGAAGCCAGCCCTTTTGAAGATGATGAAAGTAGAGAATTCAAACGTGGAATCAGATGAGGGCAGGTTTTTTCTTCTTTTTGTCTCCCTCTCTGCTCTCTGATTTCTCTTTTCAGACGCATAAAGCATCTCTGCGGGCTGGGAGTGTGCGCACGGTGTGAACGCGGCTGATGCTGCGGCTCATGCACAGCCAGCCGGCGCGTGTCACCGACCTTTTCTCCGGCTGCTCCGAACAAAACAGCCGTCTGACACAGACTCCTCTTTTAAAAGTGATGAAACCAGACAGACAGAAATGCACAAAAAACACTATAAATATGCATCCCATTACATTTGGAAGAATTTAATTCAGGGCAAATAATTTGAGATGAGCTGCAGCTGAAACGGCGGTCTTAATGGACAGGTGTCCACTTAAAATCTCTGCAGAGTTAAGACTAATGGATTGCTTTATATGCAGCACATTCAGAGAATGGAAAAGGGATTGGGAGAGCTTAAGCGCCTGAAGGACCCTGCATGCACAAATTCCTGCATAAATACGCCGCATTAATTTCCACAACTCAGCCGTTTGTCAGACGTAACCTTCCGTCTGCCTCAGAACAATGAAAACGGGCCGAGCGAACCCATTTCTGACCAACCGGGTTCTCCTCTTCCTCACACCTTTGTTTCACAGCCAGGACAGCCGAGGATGAAGATGTTAATGTTTCTCTATTGACTTCATTAGACTGGACTGGAGAAGATCATCTTTTACATCCCCCTTGTTTTGTTGGAATCTGCATATTTGACAAACCCAAACAAGGAAGCTCAACAAAGAAGACGCCTGGGTCATTGTTAGAAAACTGACCATTAAAGTTTATGTCTGCATTTTTGATGATTTTACAGACAGGACTGTGTAAATGTCTTAATGTTATCTAAACTAGAAAAGGTGCATTACCTGCGATAATATTAGTGTGAATGCTTTTTGCTGATCGTAGTCGCTAAAGATGCTGAAACTTTATGGTGAAAATGGTGACACAATTTACTTTAATTGCTGAATGGATTGGCTGAAAATACAAAAACTATTTTCAAAATGTTAAATTTGGTAAAAGACTGGGCATTTCATTAAAAAACTATGAAAGAGCGCTGAAGTTGACCTAAATTTCTGAAAAAATTGTAGTAAAATTCCTAAAAAATCCTTAATATTGTATACGCCAATTTGGCAAAAATATTTAGTGTGTTGCTTAAATACTAGCTAAACTCTAAATTAGCCTAAAATACCTCAGTAAACTAAATCAGTCAAAAATGTTAGCCTGTTCCTAAAATTGAAGCTAAGCTCTAAACTAGCCTAAAAACCTCAGTAGATAACAAATTAGCCAAGAACGTTAGCAAGATGCAATAATATTAAGTAAACTCCAATTTAGAAAATATAATATAAAATAAAAAAACACACTAGATGCCAAATTAACCAAAAAAGCTAGCACATTGTGCAAAAAACTCTCTAAACTCCAAAATAGTCTGAAATTTCTCAGTAAACTAAATCAGTCAAAAACGTTAGCCTGATGATTAATTACCAAGCTAGCACATTGTTTAAATACTAGCTAAACTCTAAATTATCCTAAAATTCCTCTGTAAACTAAATTAGTCAAAAACGTTAGCCTGTTCCTACAATTGAAGCTAAACTCTAAACTAGCCTAAAAACCTCAGTAGATAACAAGTTAGCCAGGAACGTTGGCATGATGCAAACATTTTAGCAAAACTGTGAAAACGGGTTTTATAACAGCAAAAATACACCAAGAATGGCACTCTGGAACTGGAGGGTTTTAGTGTTCAATCAGATACGACACAATTTCTTATAGCGAGGGCAGAATTATGGAGAGAAAACAGACTCACCCCGATTTGTGCGTGTGTAATTCCTGATTTGTAACAGCTTGTAACTAAATTACACGCAAATTGCTTGTTACACACAAACAAAACCTCATTTACCCACGTGTGACATAGTGTAAGATATCAATATTTAGAGTGGACCACCTGTGTACCTTGTTCAGATATTTGTATGCAGAGAAATAAGTATCACCCTGATTTGTGCATGAACAATTCTTGATTTGTGCGCATTACTTTAGATTTGTGTATCCTTAATTCTTGATTTGTAACTCAAACAAATATTTTGCAGGTCAGTGCAAAAACTATGAAATAAAAAAAAAATGCAAAATATAATTTACACATGCACAAATTAAAATTACATCATCTTGAAATTAATTACACACACAAATCTATAAAAATTTCACACAAATCGATTGTTACGCTCACACAAAACTACATTCAAACAAAAATCTAATGCGAGTCTCTTTTCACGTCTCAAAGATCCATTTGTAAGTGATGCGTTTAAATGCTGTTAGAATGCTGGGTCATCAGAGTTTTCTTTTCAGCTGCTTTGAGCTTATTTGTGAATATCATCTGGTGAAACTTGACATTTTCCCACTTTCATAAACAGATATGGCAGATAATTAATATTAAAAAGTCTAAATATGTGATTTCAAAGGGTAATCAAACCCTAGATCAACTTTTTTGACATATGCGATATAAATGGGGCTTTAAAAGTGCTGCCTGGTAGCCTTTGCCCCATTTTTGACAAATTAAATAAACTTTTTTAATTCTTGAAAATTTAATCAAAAGTCATCTGTGTGCATCTATGTGCCCCCTACAGGCTGACTTGAGGTATTACAGCTGAAACCATTTAAGTCCCATGTCATTTCAGAAATCCCACGTCATGATCTGAAGTTCCAGTAATGATAACAGTCCTGTTCCACAGCCCCACCCTTCTGACTGGATTTTCACATGTCGACTGTGGGCGGAGTCAACCTCCAACCGTCCCGTTTGGTACCCTTTAATTCAACACTAAAGTTTGCCATTCCTTCACTGCAGAACTATTCCATGGGGTCCTCCTCGACACCCAGAGGATGGACAGAGTAGCCCGCTCCGCTCCCTGAGTGTGGAGAAGGACTTGGTGCTCTCTGCTCCTGCAGTATAAGGGGAGGGGGTCCCGCCGCAAGGGAGTGCTTACATCAGTCCATCAGACCTACACTGGCTCTCTGGGGCCGGGAGGCAGGCCAAGATCCGCTCCCTGGGAGTGGAGAAGCAGAGCTTCTCAACAGCCGCAGATCGGAGCGGGATGGTGGGCTGAGCAACCGTCTCCGCGCTGCTGGAGTTCAGAAGGGCTTTTTAGAGACAAGCTCCGCGGGGAAACCAGACCACACTAGAGTGGGGAGTTCTGGTCTGCAAATGTGGCGATAGCAGGCAGCAGCTCAAGCCCTTCTAAACACCCACAGAGCGGCGACAGTCGATCAGCCCACGAGCCCGCTACGATCTGCGGGTGTTTAGAAGGGTCCGGCGCCGCCTGCTAAAACTGTGACTGGTGACCAGCGCTCGGGACAGCGCCCCGTGTTGGAGCCGCTGTCAGGGGAGGGGTTGCAGAGAGGAAATGGTCATTTCTAGAAAATATAGAGATAAATGTTTCAAAAATGCATATTTAGACTTTTTTGTATTAGTCATCAAAGCATATTTATAAAAGAAAGTTGTAAAATTCTAGTTGTACCAGATAATATTCATAAAACTCTGATGACCCAGCACAGTAGCAGCATTTAAACGCATCACTGACGGACAAATCTTTGAGCGATTCGTGTGTACTTTTCAAAGATTTGTGTGTTGTAATTTTAATTTGTGGATGTTTTTTTAATCTCGTCATTTTTCTATGAGTTAGAAATCAAGAATTTCCAACGCACAAATGGGGATGAGTCTATTTTCTCTCCATATTTTTGCCGGTATACACCCATAAAGGCAGTAGTAACAAAGGCGGTGTTTGGTTTACTTGTAGCTCCTGCTCTGTCCATGTCTCATTACTTTTAGTACAATAGATGTTTATTTCATTAATGTTCAGTTACGGTAGCTTATTAGTTCCAAAAAGGCTTATAGGGGTTGGACTGAGTTGGGACCAGCTCATACTCACTCTGTAAGTGAAACTAGATGAGTTTGTTTGGAAATTAAGCTACCTCATCCGACGGATCTCAGTCCTCTTGTTTGGTCCGGACCGCGGCTCAGACCGCTGCATTCACACCTGCACACTTGGTCTGGACTCACACACGAGACACAAATTGGGTTTTTTTTGTTAAGACTTCCCTCAAACATCGCTGGATCAACAGAAGCAGCACGCAGCGGCCAGGCTGCATTTGTCTTGACCACAAATAAGTGAGCATAATTGCTCCCTTGCAGTCGCTGCAGATAATGTTATTACATCAAAATCAATAGCTTTGTGTTCAACTGCAACAACAAAGCTTCAGGAGATTCCCCAGATTTATTTTCATAAAGAAAGCCCCTGACAAATGTGATTAGCAGCCATTTGAGAGGGCCGTTCCCAGAAGGACCTGCTGTCACTCTGACCCTGCTTAACCTCTTGATTTTCCGGGTTCAAGTCCAATTAACCTTTGGGAAGAAGCCAGAGTGTCAGTGGCAGTGCAGTCAATAGAAGGCTGATAGTCATCATTTCATTTTCTGGTTCATCAAACAGACCCGGCCCCACCTCACCAATCTCAATCAAAGACACGCTCGTTTATCAGAGCCGACACTCGGGACAACAAGCCCACCGAGTCATGTCAGAGTGTGAGGCGCCATCTGTGCGTCAGCGCTGAGCTGCAGCCACGGGAAGCTCCAGGTTCTGGGAGGATGACGGCGGTCAGGACCGCTGATGATGTTGGACTGGTTTCTAGTTTTAACAAATGGATTCCTTAGAAAAAATGTTCAAACAATTACATCAAATAGTCAAAATATTGACTATAGGATGCTTTCCTGGTAGCTATGGTGACATGATGGAGTTATGGGTTCCGTCCTAAAGAATCTGTCCACTGGTCAGCCAGCAAGGCCAAGTGGGCCCATATGGTTTAAAAGCGGGCTGAAAATGTGGACCCCGATTGGGTTTGTCCACAGTTTCTGTGGTGGCCCCACCTGTGTTTGGCCTCATTGAATTAAGTGGGCATTCAGTGGATTGGCCTGCTTTAGCCGCCTGGTGGACAACGGAGCTTGCTGGCTAGCCACAGCCGACCGTGGAGCTTGCTAGCTCAATAGAGCAGAGCTCACAACAACAGAGCTCGCTACAGCGGAGTTGGCCAGCTTGCTATGGCAAACTTTGCTAGCTCGCTACAGTGGAACTTGCTAGCTTGATACAGTGGAGCAAGATTCTGCGGTACTTACTAGCTTGATATAGCAGAGCTTGCTACAGCAGAGCTCACTACCGTGGAGTTTGCTAGCTGAATAGAGCAGACCTCACTAGCTCGCTACAGCGGAACTTGCTAACTCAATACAGTGCAACTCGCTACAACGGAGCACGTTACAGCAGAGCTTGCTAGCTTGATACAACAGAGCTCGCTACAGCGGAGCTCGCTAGCTTGCCACAGCAGACTTTGCTAGCTAGCTACAGCAGAGCTTGCTAGCTTGATACAGTGGTGCTTGCGAGCATGCTACGCCGTCCACCAGGAGGCTGGCTAGCTTAGCCAGCCTACCCACTGAGTGCCCACCTAACAAACACAGGTGGGACCATCACGGCACGTCGGACGGTGGGAGGAGTTACTTTTCCAGATAAAGAGGGTCATCCAAGTGATTAAAATGATTAGCATGGATCTCCAGCTGACATTAAATGATGATGAGAACTAACTATCAATGCAGCAGCTGTTTAAATTATTAATATTTTATTATTATTACATTTTTATTACATTACTGTTTACATAATTTGGAGCAATCAATTATTCATAAATCAGTATATTTTATGCCTAAAAATCTTGTCTGAGTGACTCAGTCTGCTTGCTGTAAAACAGTTACTCGTGTCAATTTGATGCCAATCAAACAAAAAAGTAAATCAAAAATCAAAAAGAGATTTGAACTGTGAGTCTAGAACAGGAGGTGCAGCCAGCTCCTCGAGCAGAACGCTCCTGATATAATGTCAGTTTATGTAACAAAGCCGCTGACATCCTCTCAGCAGCACTCTTCAATCTGCATGCTCCATTCCGCTGTATTATTCTTTGTGTCGCTCTGCCCGCCCTGCTGTGCGCGTTTCCAGCTGCTCCTTCACAGATCCATCGTGTTTAAAGCGTCAAAGTCACCCACAGAGCTGGAGAGCTCCTCCTGCAGACATCCCCTCTGATTGAATGAAGGCGTGAGCCGGACGCCATGCCTTAAATACATGCAGGGAAACAATCACTGAGCGCCGCTCTGACACTTTGATGGATTAATGCTTCACCTCGCAGGTCAACCGGCGTTCTCCAGAGGATCTTATTAGAGGCCTGTTGGAGAGCGTGATCCACGGCGGATTAGGATCCGAGGAGGAAGCAGAGCTGCAGGGCAGTCCCGGTCAGGATCCATCTTTCCTTTGGAAGGAAATTGTTGGGATGAAAACCATGAATCCTTTTTTATTTAGAAACACATTTAAAATTAATATTGCAACTTAGTGTTTAAATATGATTTACTCTGAGGAAAATGGTGTTTTTAACATGTTCTTTTGGCATTTTTCTGAATGACATTTATATTAAAAGATAATTAAGCTTAAAATTGTTGAGTATTTCTTTATTTAAAAAATATGTAAATCAGGACCAGACAAAAAATATATATGTTTGAGAAATATATATGGTAACAGAAAATACATTTATGCCTCGTTTCCACTGAGCAGTCCAGACCGGACTGGACCGGGCTAGACTGGACTTCTGAGTGTTTCTATTACAAAATGGACCAGTTTAGCAGAACCGACTGGTACCAGTTGGTCGTAGGTACATAGGAAAATAGAATGGACCCGTTAGCTTCTGTGGTCACATGATGTAACTTAGTGATTGGTGGAAAGGTTTTACGACAACAGGAACCGTCCGACCAGCGCTTTTAACGACTCAAGATCCAAACCGAAAGTTTTGTCCTCTGTTTGTCTGCATTCTTCCGCGGCAATTTTCTTACAAGGAATAATGAATCATTTTTATAAAGTAATCTCCTTATTCGTGGGGGATTTTTTAAAAAATGAAGTCCCACAGAATGATACTATTTTTTTGTTTTTTCTTCCTCTGGACTTTATTTGTTCCATGACTGCATCAAACATCTGCAGACGTATCCAACAAGCTGCGCTGTCACAGGAAGTGAGGTCACAGAGCCAGAGGGGGGGGGCCTGTTGGGTGCTAATGACGACAGCGGCTGGAGGTCACCAGGGGGACGGGCGGCTTTGTCGCCCCACATGGCCTTCAGACTGAATATGGGCCACCGGGGACTTGTTCACCTCTTTGTTCCGCCGGGGGGGTCCTTGTCCAGCTCCATGGCAGCTTTATGTAAATAGCCGCACCCCCACCCGTCTGACAGACGTATCTTTATTCAAGGATTTGTCTTTCTTTGAACGGGATTAGGATTATTCCCAGGGATTTAACATGTTTTTGTGGAAAGACTTTCTGTTAAAGGGATGATACTGAAGGGTCACTGCTGCTCTTTTGATGCTCGTCTGCTTCATTTCTCGGGGGGGGCTGGTGGTGGGGCTGGTGTGTCACAATTTCAACGGTTACACACCAGTTACAGATCGACCCACACCTCTTTCTGAAGGTCCCTGAACCACTGAGGCGGATCGAGAACCCATATTTGATGATCTGGTCTCATTAGTCGCCTCTTGGTTCTGTCAGACGGGGAAACTAACGGGAAGAACCGGAAATCCAACACTGAAACTGTGAGGTGACTGAAGGCAAGCGTGACAGGAAAAAGAGACAAATGGGTACAACAGAGTGAGGAGTCCTGACCTAAACACCTGAGAGCAGGTGATTTATAGTCACTGAAAATGACACCAGAAATGTGTATTTAATGGTTTTATTTATGCTGTTATTGGAGGAATTCATGTATTTGACTTAATTCACCTGATATTTTTTAACAGAACATGTTTTCCTGCATGAGTCAGTGATTTTTTTTCTTTTTTTGTACTTATTTATTTGTTCTTTGAATAGGGACAATCTATTTAAGGAACAGGAGTAGGATGAAGATCAAGTCTTATAAATCCCTGCCTCCTTCTTATTATTTCATATGGCACAAAAAGATGAATAAATGAGTGGGTATAATCAAAGCGAACACAAAATGAAAACTCATAACAAAATACAATAATACAAACAGAAAAACTATATTTACATCAGGCTGAATACAAACCATTCATTTTGTTTTTACATTTAAGCTTATAACAATCAATACTTTTTTAGATTATTATCCAAGGAATTCAATTTTTTAACCCCAGCAAAGGAAATAGTCATTTGTTTAAATGTAGTTTTTACTTTAGGTACTTTAAAGTCATAATTTCTTCTACTATTTCCTTCATTTACAACAAAAAGATTTTGTAAACTACTTGGCAACATAACATTTTTGGCATTAAACATTACCATCAGTGTCTGCAAAGAACATACATCTTTAAATTTAAGAATACTCGACCTAAAGAAGAGTTCAGAGGTGTGATTATAGGGAGTCATTTACATTATTCGTAATGATTTTTTGTGGAAAATTATTAAAGGTTCTCGGTTTGATTCAAAAGAATTACCCCAGACTTTACAGAATATGTAAAATATAGTAAATAAAGGAGAAATACAAAATATGTTTAGCTTTGTAATTTAACTATTTAAATTTGTTAAAAATTTTCACTTTTTCTTTATAAACAGCATGTTGCTTCCATTTTACATTCTTATCAGCAATAATCCCCAAAAACCTAAATTCATGAACTCTTTCTATATTAACACCATTGTATGTCAATTTAAGATTTAAAGGGGAATCTTTGTCACTGAACAACATAAACTTTGTTTTGCTTAAATTGAGAGTTTGTTTCTATTGAACCGTTTCTGAAGTAAAATCATTTCTTGCTTAATAGTAGAAACTAATGTATCCAAGTTTTTCCCAGAACAGAAAAAAATGGTGTCATCTGCAAACAGAACAAAGATCATTTATGTATAAAATATAATATAATATATATATATATATATATATATATATATATATTATTTTATTTTTTTTCTGAAACTGCTGTGTTTTGTAGTTGTGTGTTTTTGTTAGTTCTTCATTATTTTAAGCTTTATTTATAAGGACAAGACTTGTTCCACACTGAACCAAAACCAATTCTAAAGGAAAGGACCAATCGGACTCGTGAGAGTCTCTGACCCTGAGATGAAAAACATGCTGAGTCATGAGTGAGCGAACAAAGGGGCTGACACAAATGATGACGTGAGCTGTCAATCATGTCTTCATTTCTGTTTCGGGGCGATCTGAGCTCATCTCTCAGTTTGACCACAAACAGCGCTCAGCTTCTCTGCTGAATCTCAGCAGCAACAAAAGTCTTGCTGTTTTTAGACTTTACAGATAAGGTGGTGGGGGTAGTGGGGGGGTGGGGTATTTTTCCTGGCAGACGTGGGAAGAGTGACGACTGCTCCAGCTGGACGGTAGAGTTGTGGTTGTCTTACTTCCTGCAGGGAAGCCCTCGTTCCTGTCAGTCATCACGTCGAGACTTGTTCCTGGGGGGTCGGGGTGGAGGGAGGGGGTCTCCCGCATCCCTCAGGACTGTTGTCTTTATCACAGCTCTGCCTGCAGATGAGCAGCGAGAAAGACTAACAGATGTTTCCTTCCAGAGAGACCAGCAGGGAGGGGTCTGTTGATATTAGGACCCCCCCCCCAGAGACAGCTTATCAGCCATGTTGAGAAACATTCCACAGGGCAAGAGCACTGTAACAGTCACTGATCAGAGATGATGGAAGCATCCAGGTGAGTCGTTGTCATGACGACAGGTCCAGAATCCAAGGCTCTGACAAAAACTGAGGTTTGGCTCAGAGAAATCCCGTCCTGCGTCCCATCTACGACAGCAGTGATGTTTCACAGAACATGTTTATTTATTATTTAGTCCACAAACACGACTCTACGTTTGAAGACTTTGGCAGAACAAGTCCAACTTTACACCGAAGTAGACCTGGGAGGAAATTAGTCTACAGTCAAAATAGATGAAATGGACTTGTCTCCTTGATCACAGGTTAAGGTTAGATCTGATCAGATCAGATCATAAGAGAATCCATTCAGCCTGGGTATCGATTCTAATTTCCAGAATCGATTCGATTAACAAGAGCCTGGATCGATTCCAATTCTTTTGATTCTTCATTTTAATTCAATTTTGAGTTTACACATTTATCCACATTTGTTTAGAAATACATTGACATCACCTGAATGATTCACTGATGGCTCCAACAAAAGGAATTCAGTAGCCATTTTTTTGTTTTACGAACAATGCTGTGTTGGAACCAGACGTCACCAGCGATTGGTCAGAGTTGGTCTAAGTTATCGTATCCATAGCAACCACTCCCTCCAATCAGGAGAGGGCTTGTTGGAAGTAACAGCCCCTACCACTTGAAAGCAGGCTGCACCAAATTCTTCCCTTCTCCCTTCCCCTCCACTTGAAGGGAGGGTTGAAGTGTAAGTGTGTCCAGGAAATGTATTTTTAAATCCGACCCTCCAAACGGAGAAATATAAAATCCTCCCCCGCGAGGCTAAAGCGTGAGAAGTGCTTTTCTTCACGTGTCCCACAGAAGTTTATGTTTAAATGTAAGTAATGGCTTTTTGTTGTACCATGACCTTTTTAAAGTTATCAAACCGCTGATGTTGTGTATATTCAAGCGTTGTAAACTCTGCGCTAATGCTAGTGAACTGGTGATTATTGATGACATCATTGAACAAAAGTGGCGTCTAAAATATTTGACAAAATGATTTAATAATTCTCTGTTTGGAGGGATAAATGAGGGGAAAGGAAATAATTCAGATTGGGCCTAAATCTCTTAAACTTTTGAAATGTTGGACTTAAGAACACGTACATTTATAGAGGAATTTGATTGTTAGTTTATAACTTGGAACTACAGGATTACCGGGAACATGTTAATGACTGAGTAATAGCTGTTCATTTCTCTATTGAGGTCTATGAGATTTTGGCTTTTTGGAACAGTGAGAAAACATCGGTGAAAGGTAGCTTAATCTCTTTCAGTGGGTGGAGTTCTCCTGCCTCAGGGGGAGGAGTTTAAATATCTTGGATCCTTGTCCAGTAAACAAGTGAGGGAAGATCGGAGCATGAGATCGACAGGTGGGCTGGAGCGACGATCGCCATTTTGCAGTTGCTGTACAGCTCTGTTGCGGTGAAGAGAGAGCTGAGCCAGAAGTTGGTTGATCTTCATTCCAGTACTCACCTATGGTCATGAGCTCTGAATCATGTTAAAAAGAACGAGATCCCGACTACAAGCGGCTGAAATTAGTTTTCGCCGGAGGGTGGCGGGGCGTTCCCTTAGAGATAGGGTGAGTAGCTCGGTCACCCGGAGAGAGCTCGGAGTAGAGCCGCTTCTCCTCCTCATCCAGAGGAGCCAGTTGAGGTGGCTCAGGCATCTGATCCGGATGCCTCCTGGACGCCTCCCTGGAGAGGTGTTCTGGGCATGTCCCACTGGGCGGAGGCCCCGGGGAAGACCCAGGACACGCTGGAGAGACTGTGTTTCTCGGCTGGGC
>NC_050520.1:12678239-12681923 GCF_002922805.2 Oryzias melastigma
AGACTATGTTTCTTGGCTGGCCTGGGAACGCCTCGGGGTCCCCCCAGAGGAGCTGGAGGAAGTGGCCGGGGAGAGGGAAGTCTGGGCATCTTTGCTTAGACTCCTGCCCTGGAGACCCGGTCCTGGATGAGCGGAAGAAGTTGGATGGATGGAACCAGCAGGTACTTCCCGTTTGAACCGCCAGGGGGAGGGTCACACAGTCCAATTCTCTTCTACAGTCCTCGTTTTAGATCAAATCAGCTACTTGGGTTTTCCTGCTTTTGGACCCCCCCCGTGCATTGTGGATCTGACTGTAGTGAAATGTGGAAGTTCTGAGTTGAGATTGTAGCTGTCAGGAGTCAGAGTTCTGTCTCCTCCTCTGGCCACTGGGGGGAATTGTCTCCAGAGTGTTGAACATACTACATCTCCCAGCTGCCCCAGCGCACACTCCACAGATGCCACTCAACTGACTCTCCTCTGACAATCACCCACCTGTTACTTAAGCAGTGCACAGGGCCTTGCTCTGAGTGAAGTATTGTTTTGTTCTACCCTGCCTGCATTACTGAGCGTTTCTACCTGGACCTGATCTTCTGTTTCTGATTCTTCTTCATCTGTTTGCCTGCTGCCTGCCCTGACCCTCACCTGGACTCTGACATCTCTACTCTCTTCTTGGATGATCCCATGCTTGTGTTTGACCTCTGCCTGTCTGACCCTGATTTAGCTTTGTGGACTTTTAGCTGTGCTTAGTTCCTGTCTGAATTAATGAACCTGCTGCATGTGGAACCATCTGTGTGCTCGTTTATGACAGTAGCTCTTAGGACATGGCCCCTCCCCCCTCCACTACAAGAGCATCTGAACTGATCTTAAAGGAACCAGCAGTGCTTCAAGTGGAACCAGCGTTCTCTACAGCTAGACTTGGTGCTTTTGTCTGATGTATTTGAGTCCTCCACATCTTATGAAGCAAAGTGCATCTTCAGGATTCATTTATTAAAAGCTGACTTTTATTAGATTATTGTGGGGGAGGCGGCAGGTCTTGCACACATTAGGTTGGGTGGGGGGTGCATTTGGAAGAGTTTTTTTGTGCTGGAGCCACGGCAGGCTTTGCCACGAGGAACAAAAGCAGAGCGAAGAGGCAGACTGCAAGCTCACTGCAGCTTATTTAATCATCAGAGTGGCGCTCGCTCCGATCCAGGCCGTGCGCGGATCGATACGGCTCTTGAACTCGCATAAGTGACTGCTGACCACTCTCAGGATTACATTCATGTGGATGAGCGCACACACCGACAGGCCTTTTAGCGATATGTTGCATTTTCTTACCTTCTTTAAAAAAAAAAATTAAAAAAAGCTGCCTGATCCGAAAACGACACTTTATTCTCCATTTAAACCAGAGGTGTCAAACTCAGTGGCAAGCAGCCAAAATCCAAAACACACCTTAGGTCGTGGGCAGAACGGATAAACGTTTATTGAACACTAAAACTACATTTTTAAAACTTTAAAACCTTTTTAACACAGTTATGAACTAGATATGTAGCATTACCTGTGATAATGCTAGTGTGAATGCTGTAAGCTGAAATTGGCGGCTGAAGATGCTAGTGCTGATAGCTGAAAATGCTGAAGCTGAAAACTTAAAAAAACAAAACTTAGGTTAGCCAAAACAGCGAGCATGTAGCTGAAAAAATAGCCAAACTACAAAACAGCCTAAAAACCTAAAAAACTTCAAAAAAATCCTAAGTTAGCCAAAACAGCTAGCATGTAGCTGAAATATTAGTCTAACTCCACTGCTTCCTTGTTGGTAAAAGTATGTTTACTACAGAAAATCCACCAGAAAAAGTACGAAGGGAAGTTTCAAAATAGTATTTACACCAGCTTGGTGCACCATCGTTGAAAACGAAATAGCCCCCTGATCCCCCGTCCTCTGATTGGTTAATTTCCGACGAGAGCTCCGCCTGCCCTCCTCCCTGACCCCTCCTCCCTGACCCCTCCTCCCTGACCCCTCCTCCAAGACCCCTCCTCTCTGCAAGTTAGTTTGGGCACAAATATCTATCATGGGCGTGTGTCAAAGGTCAGAAACACGCTGAGACTCCCAAAGCATTTGTGTGAAACTCTTCGAGAGAAGAAAACTGAACCTACAAGTAGATTTTTTCAACTGTCTTACAAGTTGTCTTTTTCTCCACAACCTCAAGTTAAATCTTGTGTGTTTGAGTGGTTTTTCTTCACATTGTAGCATTTTACACAAGAGTTAAGGTTTTTGTCAAGCAAGTTCTCACATTATATTCTACACATGTTTCTCAAATGTTTCTCTTTTTCCTGAAACTTCACATTCAGTTTTACATGTGTGTGAATGAAACTTGTGTGTGTGTGTTATTTAAGCTTTTATGTTTTGGCACATATTTACCTTCATAAAAAAGCCTAAATTAGCCAAAACAGCTAGCATGAAGCTGAAATATTAGCTAAACTTCAAAATACCATAAAAAATCTTGGTAAATACCAAAATAGTCCAAAAAACTAGTAGAATGCCGACTTTTAAAACTTCAAAACTAACTTTTTATCATAATTATGAATAATAAAAAGGCAGGAATATTATTCCAGAATAAATCAATTTAAACATTAAATAACTTTCAATATTTTACTCTCCATAAAAATATATTTTGTCAAAATTATACAAGTTAGAAATGAGCTCAAGATAACATCGGGTCATTAATATCAATAAAATGATCTGGAGGGCCGGATCCGGGTAATTTAAACCCACTTTTCTTTGGACAAAGACTCTTATGCTCACACTTCAATCAAAGAGAGCAACATGAAGATCATAATCTGGATAAGATAATATTCATGTGTAGCGTCATAAATGTTTTACAAAGTCTGTTTCAGAGAACAACATTGTAACAGAAAACTGCAGCTCTCTGGTTTTCTCTCTGTTCAGACTGGAATTATTTTTTTTATTAAATAAATGTTTTTTACATTTCATGAAACTTAGACAATACTTCAGATCAAAGCTTAAAGAACAGAAAAGACGGACTGGATCATGTTTAGTTTGTCAGCTGATGGTCGGTCGGCCCACACGGGGAGTGAAGGATAATCTGGATCCTGGGATTCAGAGATCCAGATGTGGCTCAGCTGTTCTGTGACAGACCACTTCAGAACTCTGTTCATGTTTCTGTGAGTTTTTCATGAATGTCAGAATCTGAATGACAGTCTGATGACTAAAACTAAAGCAGCAGTTTGCCGTCAGTCATCCGCCGTGTTCTCCTGTCTGTCAGGTATTTTTAGGACTGTTTTCACATCATCGTTGATCCTAAATGTGTCCCTGGATCTGCTGGTTTTGAGTCATAATAAAAAAGATCACACATCTATTTATAAAGATTCTCTAGAACTGAAAAGATTAAATAAGTTAAAATACAGCAGAAGACTAAATCCCATCTGGAACCTGTTCTTGTTCGTTTGGAGGCGTTCAGATTCACAGGGAAACAGTGTTTGAATTTAATTTTAATATTTCCACACAGCAGGTAATTCATACTGTCAGAATTGGATTTTGATGAAATACGATCAACTTAATTGTATTTCCTGCATTTTTGGTATTTATATTAAAAAACTGTAAAAATTGCTGCACAAACAACCAAAATAAATATTTAAGCAATTATTTTTAAACTTTTTTTCCTGTATTTATTTATTTTTTATTATTTTAGTTTTGTTTTTTGTTTTAAA
>NC_050520.1:12681929-12691267 GCF_002922805.2 Oryzias melastigma
GTTTCTTCATGTTTTTTCCAAATATGGCTTTGTTTTAACGACGATGAAGCAAACAATGCTTTAACATTAAACTTCATTTTGGGATTTTTACTTGCTATAGTAAATAAGACTTTTGTAAAAATGTGTTTTTGCCTCTGTCCTGTAATCGTCTTTCATTACAGTCTTTGGATTTTGATGAAATACGATCAGCTTAATTGTATTTCCTGCATTTTTGGTATTGATTTAAAAAAAAACCTGTAAAAATTGCTGCACAAACAACCAAAATAAATATTTAAACAATTATTTTGAAACTTTTTTTTTCCTGTATTTTTTTTTTATTATTTTAGTTTTGTTTCTTGTTTTTTTTTTTTTTTTAAACCCACACATATTTTTGATTACTGATCCTTGATTCATATGAAAGACTTTTCTAATGAGAATAATCAATACATATTTTTCATTTGTATTACTTGATTTATTTTGATCATTTTCTGTTTTAAAATATTCAGCACGCATTTTTATGAAACTTGCTTTACATTAATTACTTCTAATGACAAATAATATGCATACATTTTTATTGATGTTTGATTTACATTGATTATTTTTTATGAAAAATAATCAGCATATTTTGTCTGAATTTTGATAGTAGATCTGGATATGCAGTAAGAAAGTCTGAAACAGTGTTATATCTGCTTAAATAGTCATGTGATTTATTGTTACTGGATGATTCATAATAACCTGAATCTATGTTAGAAAGATCATAATATCTGATCTTAAATTATGAACCAGATAATAATTCCTAATACTCTCTTTCAGGCAATCTATCTCTTAACGTTCAGTTATCCTGCGTTTGACGTGAACCTCTGATGATTGATTGTATTGAAGATCAATTAGTTTTTCCTTATTGCTTGAAATAAACCATTTCTAATCTAATCCAATCTAGTCTGTGATTTTTTCACCCTAAATATCAGTTTTCTGATTAGTTTTCAGCACTTAACATCAAAAGATGGAGAACTATTCTGCTTCTTTTGGTTTAAGTTAAACTCTTCTATTAATACAGTTTTTATTCAATTATTTCTTTTCTGAATGTGTTGGACAACTTAAAGCACAAGTGTCAAAGTTAAGGAATTCGTGTGATTCCATCCACCCCTCCAGATCATTTTATTTTATTGTTATTAATGATCCGATGTTATCTTGTGCTTATTTGTAACCTGCATAATTATGACAAAATATATTTTTATGGCGAGTAAAATATTGACATTTATTTAAGGTTTAAGTTGATTTATTCTGGAATAATATTCCTGCCTTTTTATTATTCATAATTATGTTTAAAAGTTAGAGTTTTAAACGTTTAAAAATTGGCATTCTGCTAGCTTTTTGGACTATTTTGGATTTTTTTTTCTAGGCTATTTAGGAGTTTAGCTAATATTTCAGCTACATGCTAGCTGTTTTAGCTAATCTAGGTGTTTTGTTCTAGTTTTTTAGGGACATTTGGCATTTGGCTAATATATTAACTGGCTATCAGCTTCAGGGTTTTTAGCTATCAAAAAAACAACAACCTGATCAGAAAACACAACAAACCATCAGGACTTCAGAAAGAACAAAGAAGTTAAGGCAGAGATCCTGACTGGATCAGCCGGTCGATGGTGGAAGATGCACTGAGATGAACTGATGGTGCAGCTGTGGAGCTGCATCAAAGCGGAGGGGGCTCTTATGTCGGGGGTTTGAGACCCGAGCTGGTGTTCCAGCAGGTCTTGATCCGCTGCAGGTTCTGTCACTGAAAACCCGGCTGTAGCTGCCAGCATCAAAACATCCACAAGCCGAGGCACAATGGCCACAATGCAGCTCGCATGCTTAAGTGCGTGTGTGTCTGTGTGTGCGCTTGAGCGCCGGGGGTGTGTGTGTGGGGGGGTGCACTTCAGTGTCCATTCAAACCCATCTCTGACATATTCCATGGCCTTGAAGTCTGTGCCGAGCGTGGCTGTGCTCTCTCGGCTTTGTTTACGGATCACGGCTTGTTTACTATGAAGCCCGGCACCAACCCTGAAGAGATGTGGGCCCAAGATGTTTTATCTCTTGTCAGGGCTTGCTTCAATTAAATTAATGGAATCCATTCAGCTCTTTCCCTTTCAGGCCCAGACGACAGAGGAGAATACATTAAAAAGATCTTAGAGGCTTAAGATGCTACATCACAGCGTCAGCCTCAGTCACTCACTTTTTCTTTCCTCTTTCCAATAGAAATAATCAATCCCGCTCCGCGGATACAGCACCCGCACTTTTTCTTGCTCGTCTTGACAATATCAATTTTTCTCTCTAATTAATCAGACTTTACTGTCTCAGTGAGTCTGCAGCCGAACATTCTGCTTTAACCAAAACACCAAAATTCTTTCAGGAATTTTAAATCTGTTTGTTAACAAACAAACGATGATGACCAGAATTCTCCTCATGCTCGCTCTGATTCTTACTGTGCTGTCTAACAGCCTTATGTAAGTTAATGATGACTGATATCCTGCTGTGATTGGACCCTCAGAACATGGACTTCTATTGTCATCGTTGTTTCCTCACAAGCACCACAGGCTTCTTTTGTGAATTATGCATTAAGACATCACCAAGAGGTCTAATGCATCACGTAAAAAGGCGATAAATATGCCTATAAGTAGTCCATAAATGCATGAATAATGTTTTGTGCAGCATCAAAAGATACTCGAAGGAGAGCCTTGGCTAAGAAAACTTAAAGAATCTATATGGTCTAATAACTCTCTCCTTTCATATTCCGATTTTTGATAGCTGCAGTCTGCATCAGTCTCATGGCTGCAGTAAGAAAACAGCTGTGAATGTTTCCTTCAAACATTTCTGTGTGTCTGTTTTAGAGTCATTGAAGACTCTCTAACTCAGGGGTGTCAAACTCAATCACACCAGGGGCCAAAATCCAAAACAGACCTTAGGTCACGGACCGAACAGGATAAACATTTATTAAACACACTAAAACTAAACTAATACATTTTTTAAACTTTAAAACTTTTTAACATAATTATAAAATAGATATGTAGCATTACCTGTGATAATGCTGTGAATGCTGTAAGCTGAATTTGGCCGCTAAAGATGCTAGTGCTGATAGTTGAAGCCGCAGAAATTAATAGCTGAAAACACTAAAGCTGACAACGCTAAAACTGACGGCTGAAAACGCTGAAACTAAAAGCTGAAGAAGCTCATTCATTTTTTTCCTGACCGCTTCTTCCCTTTCGGGGTCGCGGGGTGCTGGAGCCTATCCCGGCTACTGATGGGCGAAGGCGGGGTTCACCCTGGACAGGTCTCCAGTCTGTCTCAGGGCCTCAATCACACACATCCACTCTCACATTCACACCTAGGGGCAATTTAGAGTCACCAATTAACCTATAAAGCATGTTTTTGGACGGTGGGAGGAAGCCAGAGTCCCCGGTTGAAAACCCTGGTGGTTTGTCAGATATTTTTATGCCTGATGTCCTTCCTGACCCAACGCTGTATTTGGGACCGGCACAGGGAGACCTGCTGGTGGATATTAGATATTAGACATTAGCGTGAAGGGTCTTAAAATTAGGACCCACACTAGATGAAGCTCTTAGAAAACAGACAAATCCATGTTTCCTGTGCACCAAACACCCAACCATCTGAGCCACCCAGCCACACTACATCCCCTTTACTTAGCCTGAAGTGTTTCAAGGGCCTGTCACTCACAGCAAGTAAGTAGAAAAAACGTCCATGAACATTTTGCAAATCTCATCACTAAACTTCTACTTTCCTGTAGTTTGACGTTTGCTTGTTCAACCCTAAACCTTACCTAAGGGGAGGGCCCCAACCAGCTTCTCCCTGCGTTGAATTAATCAATAGTTAAAACTAGAGCCGGGAATTGATTAAAACAATTGTTTGCAAACCTGGGGCAAAATTAAATGCGATTATTTATTTTTTATTAAAAGTATTGCCAGCCACTTATTATTTGCAAATATTCACAAAAGGAAATTGATATGATATGACAACACACCAGACCATGGATCAAATAGTGGCTTTTTGTGAAAAAGCGATCTAAACAAAAAAAGAACAAAATTGAAGCACTAAAAACAGATTGAATATGTATTTCTTTTGCAAATAACCATGGCATAAGTGGGAAACCAGCCCAGTGAAGTGTTTTAATGCACCTGTGGATGACTGCCCTGCTTAGAGAAAGAGAAAGACTGATGCCCCGAGACGTGCGACTGCGACAGACTGGCAACCTGTCCAGGGGGAACCCCGCCTTCGCCCATCAGCAGCCGGGTTAGGCTCCGGCACCCCCGCGACCCCGAAAGAGAAGAAGCGGCCAAGAAGATGAATGAATGAATGAAATAGTTAATAAATGCGTCAAAGTACCTGGCCCTAATTAAAACCTTACCTTTTGAAGCCTTTTTAGAAGCCTTTTTTAACAGCGAAGATGATGCCCGTGACACCTAAATAACACACACACACACTCTGATGTACCATAAATCTTTGAAGGTTTATGTCAGTGGTTCTCAAACTGGGGCATGTCTCCCTAGAGGGGCACAGAGGTACCCCAGGGATGGGCGCGAGTCAGCCAGTGTGACAAGGCCCGGAAGTGGGGGGGCAATTCTGAATTCAGAATTTTTTTCGCAGCGAAAAATAAACATATCGCGCTTAGGGACCACGTATGCGCGGGTCTTGCGTCACCTACTTTAACCTGTGTTATATTGTGATATTATAACCCTTGTGCTACTCCAGGCATGTTTTTCATTAAGAGTGGGGTCATTTGGACCCCACAAGACAGCGCTGTGAGAGTGCGAGGGTTAAGACATATTCATGTTGCTAATGTGCTGTTTTAATGTCCTTAAAGAACGGGAATGCTGCTGGGACGTTGACCATTTTCACACATGCAGACTTACAGTAAGGCGCCACGATTTGTAACTACTTTTTGTTTTCGGCAACAATCAAATAAATACCATCATATTGATTGATAATTATTCATTACAACTGAAAGGACACCCTGACCAGTAAATTCAGTCAAATCTGACTTCAGTTACACCCTTTCCGCATGCGTGGTGATGACTGGGTTAACCACCGGTACACTTTGGATTCCTACACCTGCCTTTCTTTGCAACTGTGATCAGATTTGTGGAAGAATGGAAAAATATTTGACAAAAGAAAATCAAATGATCCTTCTGAGCGATAACACAAAGCTAGTCAAGAAAATAGGATGACCCTATCTTCCTCTTGGGTCGACAGTAAATGTGGTCGGAGATGAAGAGAGACTTGTGAGTCTTCTTTGTCTGAAATGACAGTACGAGTCAACAAATGAAGAAAACACCCTAAAGCATTACACCCCAGTAACACCAATAAACTCCATTTCTTCTAGAGAAAACTCAGTGAATATTGTCAGCAGGAACATCGACTCCAAAACTGCATCTGTGAACAACAACGCACCACTGGCTTCTTTTTTCACAAAGGATCAGTGTTATTGTGATCCTTTATTTTTGTTTGTAGTCTCTAGCAGCAGGAATGTTTAGGTTTTTTATATTAAAGGTAAACATATGTGGCTTATTTTGTCACTGTTTCGTCGTGGTGGGGGGAATTAACGGAAAACGTTTGAGAAGCACTGGTTTACAGGATCGACATGAACCCACTGATTCTGAGGAGAGCAGCTTCTCAATACATCACTGATATAAAGTGTTACGTATCAGAGGAACGCCACTTTTCTCCACAAAAGAATCCACTGGAATTACGTTATTTGGTAAACGAGTGAAGAGCTACAGTAGCTGAAAGAGTGCAAAGACTGGACCTGAAGCTTTGACATTAAAAGCTTCAATTGAAGTGAAGGGAATTCGACTGAACTGAGATCTTCATGGAGCTCTGCACAGTGGTGTAGTGGTTATCACTGTTCCCTCTCAGTGGTTCAAATCCCTGCTGGAATGTCTCTGTGGGGACTTTGCATGTTCTCCTCCTGCATCTTGATTTTTTGATTTTTTTTCCCTGGCATTCCGATTTCCTCCCACCGTCCAAAGCTGTGCTTCATAGGTCAGTTGGTCATTCTAAAGTGTTCCTTGGTGTGACTGTGAGTGGCTGTCTGTCCTAGTGATGGACTGGAAATCACCAGCGTGTTCACGGCTTCTCTCCCCAACAAGCTTCAGTATCTCTGAGTCTTTGAACAGAAAAATGAGGGCATAGAAAGTGGATGGATGAATGAGTTCAATCCAGATTTCATCATTCTTTTTGTTGGAAGCATCTAAACCATGTGTCAAAGTCAAGGCCCGGGGGCCTCCAGATCGCTTTATTTTATTGCAATTAATGGCCTCATGTTATCTTAAGGCTATTTCTAGCTTGTGTATTTTTGACAAAATATATTTTTATGGACAGTAAAATATTGAAAGTTATTTAAGGTTTAAGTTGATTTATTCTGGAATAATATTCCTGTCTTTTTATTATTCATAATTATGTTAAAAAGTTACCGTTTTAAAGTTTTAGAAATTGGCATTCTTTTAGATTTTTGGCTATTTTGGCATTTACTAAGATTTTTTTAGGCTGTTTTGGAGTTCAGCAAATATTTACACGCTAGCTGTTTTGGCTAATTCAGGCTTTTTCAGTGTCTATGCAACGTTGAAGTTTAGCTGTTTTTTTCAACAGCATGCTAGCTGTTTTGGCTAACCTAAGATTTTATTTTCTTTTTAGGCTAATTTGGCATTTACAAAATATTTAAGATGGCTATCAGCTTCAGCGTTTTCAGCCATCAGCTTGAGTGATTTCAGCTATCAGCTTCAGCTTTTTTAGCAATCAATTTCATCATCTTCAGCTATCAGCACCAACATCTTCAGCAGCCAAATTCAGCTTACAGCATTCACACTAGCATTATCACAGATAATGCTATATATCTAATTCATTATTATATATTAAAAATGTACAGTTTAAAAGTTTTTAAAATGTAGTTTTAGTGTTCAATAAATATACATCCTGTTCGACCTAAGGTGTGTTTTGGATTTTGGCCCCCTGTCCGATTGAGTTTGACACCTGTCCTAAACCGATCTACATGTTTGCCAGTAAGGCGGTTCTGTTAATCACACAGGCAGCTCTGTAAAGAAAATATGCTGTTATTAAAAACACATTCTGGAGACTCAGACGAAGGGATGAGGAGCACAAAGGAAATCTGGTTGATCTCATGACATTTGTTGAGACAGGCGTTCCTCCTGTCTGATCCTGTCACGGACAGTCCGAGGGATTTATGGAATGACGACGGGAAAGCAGGTATTACCGAAGACATATCATATGCCGGCCTAATTGTCGCTTCGCTGCATCTCTGAACTGACTTTCAAATTACCCGTCAGCTGTCGGGGGAAATTATATGTCAGGCCTTTTATTCTTCTGTCCCCCACCATGCTGATATTAAACGCTGCCAGGAAGTAAAACCCACCAAAGCCAAAACGCTGCACCCATACAAATAGACCTTCTATAAATGGATGTACGTCTTTGTTTACAGTTTATTGAAAGTGGATGAAGCCTTTGACGCTCAGCAGCACAAACGTGTGACATGAAGAAGCAGCTGAGCTGTAATTCTCCTGTCAGCATCACCTCTGTTATCTGGGATTTAACTGCAGCTTTCTCTCTTTAGGATTTAATAGATATTAAACAAGCAAACATCAGCCTCATTTAGTCTGCAGACACCAGCGTGAAACCTCCACATGCAGAGCCATTCTGAGGTTGTTTTATGAAGAAAACCAGCGGCTGGATTATCATCATTGCAGGATGTTTCCTGGTTTAGCAGAAGAAGCTTCCTACTGCTCTGCTGGCAGATCGCAGATTCATACCTGACATCCATGGAGCAGATATCCATGGAGCAGATATCCATGGAGCAGATATCCATGGAGCAGACATCCATGGAGCAGATATCCATGGAGCAGACGTCCATGGAGCAGATATCCATGGAGCAGATATCCATGGAGCAGATATCCATGGAGCCATTCATTCACCATTCATTTTAATCTATGACAATATTGATATTAATAATTATAATTATAAGATGATTATAGCAATTGCCTTTTCTAATCATATCAATATGTTGTCCTGTGTCTACTGTTTCCTGATAGGATTTATAGGAGTGATTTCTGATTATATTCTATTAGTAATTTGTAATCATTATTTCTCAAACAAGGCAATATTTTTTTCCACTGACAGACAATATTCACCTATTTTTAACATTTAATCTGTGATTTGTTGTAATGATCTTTGAAATAATGTTGTCATCTTATGTAATTAAAATCTTTGTCATTAGATTTTATTATCATGTATGCATTTTTCAATAACCTGTATTTACCTGTATTTGTTTCTAAATTATGAATAACTGATTAGAAGTTAAGGAAAGTAACACTATCATTTATGTAAAATATATATATATATATGTATGTATCTATCTATATATATATATAGTTATATATCCTTAACTTCTAATCAGTTATTGAACATAAATACAGGTCATATATATATATATATATGTGTGTGTGTGTGTGGGGGGGTGTATTCCAATAAATTCATGACTAATTATCCTAAATTTGTTTTTTCTCTATATAAACGGTATACTTCTGTTGTCTTCTTTAGTTTTTTTTTTTGTGAAATACACTATTTCCAAATTTGAATAAAGGATTAAGACAGCACTTACAATTATGACTGTCTTGTGATTAGCTTGATAAATGTTATATGAAATGTTAATACAAAAAACAAACACACTCACATAATTCCACTATCAAACTCAAAACCTAAATGACAGCAAACAAGCACAAGTTTATTATTTTACTGGTATTTCATGCTCTCCACACAAGCTTTTGTCATTCCAACAATGAGCCAACAGAGCTGCTGATATATATGACAACAATCCATCATTCTGACTTTTTAATGTTTCTGCCTAATATGTATACATTTCAGTTTTAAAAACAGATGGAAAGTCCGCTGAGACCCACTATTGACCGTTCTGTGTCATCAAGCTGCAGCTAACACGCTGACTTCAGCAGCAAATGTCCAGAACTCTGTTCAGCAAAAAACAGAATAAATGAGTCTGGGTGTGGAGCAGCTCTGAAGCTGTTTCTTCCTGACCTCTGATAGGTTGAGAGGTCTGTCATTCCTCAAAATAGAGTCAGGTTTGGCTGGAAACAGCTGAGTAGTTGAGTAAAATGGATCGAAATTAAAGGGATAGCAAACTGGAAGCAAATTTTACTCAGGAAAACTGGCAAAATTAATGGATTTGATATCTGACATGGAAAATAAGTGAAATATATTTTTTTTAACTTCAACCTGATCTCAGAGAAATGTCAAAATTCACACGTATTGACAAATTAGTCAAAAAATGACTAAACTCACGT
>NC_050520.1:12691521-12694378 GCF_002922805.2 Oryzias melastigma
AAAATTAATGGATTTGATATCTAACATGGAAAATAAGTGAAATATATTTTTTTTACTTCAACCTGATCTCAGAGAAATGTCAAAATTCACAAGTATTAACGAATCAGTCAAAAAATGACTAAACTCACATGGACATTCATAAAATAAAAAAATATATCATCATAAAATTGATCAGGTTTGTCTTTTTTAAATCTACTTTTGTTGTTAATCTGTTGCCTGTGATCTTCAGGACTCAGCCAACAAAACATTGATTAACATGACTGTTAATAGCATCATTAACAGGATGCAGCAATACTTCCAGAAACTTCTCTTTCAAGTTCCACAACGAGGGATATTCAGAAAAGTAAATATGAAACAAAAAAAAGCTCCCAAAGCAAACAAATAAAGGCCAAGTCTATGATTATGGTATACAGACAAAGATAGAGCATCTAGAGATGAATTTTACAAAATGAGTCTAAGTGCCATGTTCAAAGGAGATCTTTGAAGGAAAATCAAATCAAGTTACCTTTATTAAGATCCCGGTCCAAAATTGGACTTCTGCTCCTTGTTTTTCTATCTTTGTCATTAGATTTTATTAGTATGTGTAGATTTTTTAATAACCTGTATTTGTGTTGCCAAAGTATGAAATCTGACTTGCTGTCAGAAAACAATAAAGTCCACTTCATTGACAAGAAAATCTGGATCCATTGAGTCTGAGTGGACCATGTTCTTTACTTCCTTTGTCTCTGCTGCTGTTCGGAGCTGTGATCACAAGGCCTCTGGTGCCTGTTGTGGTGGCAATTCCTGAATCTGGTTGTGGACTCCAGAAGTGAGATGAAGGAGTCCTACCAACTCTGGTGGGCTTGTGGGAATCTCGAGGCAGCTGAGTCCCACTGAGGTTAGTAGCCTAACCAAGCTGCACACTGGTCTGTAGTGGAGGTAAGTTTGGTCCTAGGAGAAATTCAGTTGAGCAGTTTTCTGCATCATTTTCAATACAGGTTGTGAACTATTGACTTCAACTGGGGATATTGTTGGGCGGTGAAAGGAAGATCTCAATCCTGCTGATACGTCTCCTCTTGATACTGATACTCTAACCAAAGTAGTCAAAGAACTCCTAAAGCACGCCTGAAAAACTCCAAAGTTGATCATTGATCTCCTGCTGATGGTAGTATAGTGTATTGATGGACACCTGGTGTTTATGGACATACTTTAATGAGCAGTACAACAACAACCCTTGGATAAAGATCAAGGAGGCCTTTAATTCCAGTAATGCCCCTCCAGGTGTTGACCATGTGGGCATTAAAGTTCCCCAGGAGGACAATGCAGTCCCCCTTTCCAAGATTGTGTCCCCTGTGGTTGCATTACACACCTAGACATATGTGCACACAGAAGTAGAGACTGTGGCACAGTTTTTGTCAACATAATTTTAAATCTTTAGATGTTAAGGACAATAGCGAGTCTTTCTGAATCAAAAGACTAATGTCTGAATCAAGTCAAGAGTTAGTGCTGTGAAAGCCCAAGTCGAGTTTAAAGTCGTTGGACTCGAATCTGACTCCAGTCTAAGTCATGTGGCTTGAGTCCACAACATTTATTTGGCTGCTCCTGATTTTACAACAATTTGAATTAAGAAATCCACAAAAATTCTAAGTTGAGCTTAATTGTATTTATATATGTCCTCCATCATCAGAAAAACACTACAAGATCCTGTTAAAAACACAGTTTTGGGGTGGGTAATGAATTGTGTGTAAAGAGGTCCATTTGCTGTGAACTGATTTGTGGTTTGTCTCAATGCAAACACGTTGGTGTTTTTTTCACAAGGTTCTCTCCAAACTTCTAACACTGAATAAACTAGACGAGAACATCAGTATGGCCAGTAGAGACTTGGCTAACCAGCAGCAGCTCAGGAACGAAAATATGAGCGAGTATATGAAGGTTTTTCTGCTGCATATGTCCTTCTCCACATGATTTATTTCAGTGAAGGTCTTGTAGGTTTCAGCAGGACAAAGAAAACCCCCAACTGCAGCTGTTTTAGAACAACATGACATTTTCTAGATGTCTCTGACTGTTCAGTTGGCCTTCCTGACATGCTTAAGGAACTTTTCCTTATTGGATCATCATTAAAACGACAAATATGTCAGATCTGATACAAACTCTTCTTCAAATGAGTTGAAAAATGACCACATTTAAAAACTCCAGAAACAACTTTGAAACCCAAAAGTCTGCCAACTTTTCTGAAATGAAGAAGAGATGCTAGCAACAAAGGAAACTCTTCTGCCATCTGCAGCAACCTCTGTCAGGTTTCATTTAGTGGATTTCAGTTCCATTTTTAAAAACATTTAAGCTCGTTCTTTGTCTTAATGTGGGATGGTCATTTAAAAAGCTATCAATGCTTATCTGAATATAAAAGAAATAATTCTGACATGTTCGATCAACTCTATATTTAGATAATTACTCTAAAGACACTTAAGTTTCATTTTCATTTTCTTATGCTTGTCTTGTCAGATCGGTACTCTCTCTTTCTGCTGCTGTTCCCCCTCCCCACAGTAATGTCTATAATGTGTTGATTGTGGAGGACCCAAACACAGGAGAATGACTTATTAAAGAAATGTAATCTAAATAAAACATAAAAGACAAAATATAAATGTATATATATATGACAGATGACAAACCTGAACATCTGTTATTCGTCTTCATTCAAGCCTTAATCTCCTTTTATACACCAGGTGTCACCAATGCTGGTTTTAGGAAAGGAAATATTCAACCAAATACAACGTTTAATACTTTTTGTGCTAGGCCTAGGTCAGACTTTCAAAATAAAAGCCTAAGTTTACTTGAAGTTCTGTCAGGAAGTTCATCCATGCTAAAATGTATTTTTTAT
>NC_050520.1:12694987-12705326 GCF_002922805.2 Oryzias melastigma
TGAGGGTTTAGTGCATGTGCAGCAGAGCTGTTGATGGAAAGAAGATCATTCATTCAAACAGAGTCTGTCCAAGAAATGCAAAAACAAATTTTTTTCTTATAATTTGTTACGTACATGTTGAAACAGGATTTTCATCGGAAGGGGACTTTAAGTCCTCTTCCGCGTCACTTTTCAACGTTTTAGGTCTTCCCAACTCGTCATCTTTTGATGTGCTGGCTGTACATAAAAATCAAGGGTCCGCCACCCTCGGGACGCAGTACCAGATGTGGTACCGCATGCGCACTGGTCCTCAGGACGCATCCAGTACCGGTTCCCTAACCTTAACCCAGTACTGGTTCAAGTCCAACACCAGGTCCAGTTTCGAGTCAGGGAACCAGTGCCTGGTTTGTGTACCAGTGTGCTACGCGTCGCACTACTGGACCGGTTCTGGTTTGCGGCCCGGTGGTTGGGGACCCGTGATTTAATGGAAACAGCCAGTACATCGAAAAACGACGACTCGGGGACACCTAGAACGTCAATATGACGGGGAGGGGTCCTTAACCAAACGTCAATATGTGATGACCTTAAAGTGAGAATGTGTTGATTATGCAAACATATGAATATAAACTAAATACTGTCTGTAGTTGCTCACAGCTTGATGAACAGTCTCTACTTTAAAACAATGTATTCCTCTGAGGATATAAAAATAGTAATTCTGAAACAGCCAAACGTTTTGGAAACCTCAGAGGAGTTTTGTTATAGTGGACACTTCATCAGTCATCTTTCTGGTTTCCAGGATAGAAGAAGGACTCTGTGATGAAGGTCTTCAGCCCATCAGCGTATCTGCAGACGTTCCTCTGATGCTCCTGACCTCTTCAGGACCTTTTCTGGTAGCAGTGAATTTGTCATGACCAGAGGTCACTGAAGCCGATCCTATCGGAGAAGAAGGTCATCCCGGCGCTCCGCGTTCCACTTCAGGCGTGAATCGATTTTAGATTAGAGCTTAGTTCACGCCTGAACTGGTAGTGATTAATGGTTAAGGACTTGTTAGATCCACACAAAAGAAGAATGCATCCATAAACATACCTAATGAAGACCTTGAGGGTTAAATAAATGTGTTTGGCTTCAGCGTGAGGGGCAGATGTTAGCCGGGGCAGTTGGAGCCTGACGAACGAAGAGCTAAAATTACTAATTAGTTTACTGATCAGTTGTACTTTGTTCGATTGATTTGCAATTAATTCTGTTGTGCGGTGCATAAAAGACAGAGGCTGGCGCCAACCTTGGAGGTTGTGGATACCTTATACTCACTTGGAGGGAGGGGGGGGGCCAGAATATCAATACAGTGTTGTGAGTGTGGCTCAGGACTGATCCTGTCTCTCTTATTTGTTGGGGCTGTGAGGCGCGGCGTCCAGAACCATACATTCTGTGTCCATTTTAAAAGAGACGTGATGGATGATTTATCCTCTTAAGTGCAGATGGGGGTGGGGGATGGGGGGTAACCTTGATCTGCCAGAGCCATTAGTGTGATCTTATGCTTTGGGATACACATAGTGGGATTAATGTTTTATACTCCGCAGGGATGTATTATCCAGAAGTGTGGAGTAAATATAGGCCTCGGCCAATGAAACGGCAGATCACCGTAAAACTGTTGCTGTTTTTGAGATCGCTTCAAGCTGCCGGACACAAATACAGAGTTTGATGCAGGAAGTCTGGCTAAAATAGATTAAAAAAGTTAACTAAAACTGCTTTGAAAGCACCTGCTAATCTGTTGATACCTCTCAAAACATGTTTTTAAAATGACTCACATTTCTGTTTGTGGAGAAAATATGTTTGATTTGAATTGTTTTTATGCATTTTAGACCCAATTCAAATTCTTCCCCTTCATTTATCCCTCCAAACGGAGAGTTAAGAAAAAGTAGTGTCTCATATTTCAGATGTCACTTTTGTTGATGACATCACCGATAATCGCCGTTAGCGCGGAACTTCCAGCACTTGAATATACAAAACAACGGCGGTTTAATAACTTTAAAAAGTCATGCTACAACAAAAAGTAATTACTTACATTTAAATAATAATAATAATGTATTTTATTTGAAAGTGCCTTTCAAAACACTCAAGGATACAGTACAAAGTAGAAAAATAAAATAAATATAAAAAACACAATAACATCACTTTAAAAAAATACATTAAAGCACAGTAAATAAGTTGACATCTTAATAAAATCAGATTACAGATGAAAGAAGGTTATGAATTTGGGAAAGCAGATTTAAACAGATTGGTTTTGAGTTTGGAGTTGGGGAGGTTGGGGGGCAGAGAGTTCCAATGTAAACGTCAGTGGTTCATCTGAGGTACGTGAAGAAAACCGCTTCTCAGTGACACAGGTTTACCCTCAAGAGGGAGGGCTTTATATCCCTCCGTTAGCAGGGTCAGATTTAGAAAATACATCTTCTGGACACGACTTAAACTTAAACTCTCCTTCAAATGGAGGGGACGCGAGAAGGGAAGAATTCAGACTGGGGCCAAGATTTATGACAAACAGGATGTGACTTCAGTCTGGATACATTCTGATAGAAAGAAGATCTCCTCGCCAACAGATCGCCATCTTTTCACTTGCATTTCTTCACTATCTGATGCTAAATTACTTTTTAAATATTTTGTCATTATCATGACCACACTTCCATTAATTCTTCTTTTGTTGCTGTTCGATGAAGCTAAGATGAATTAATGCTTCAAAATGACACATTTTGCTGATTATATTGATTTTTTTTTTCTGTAAGTTTCTGTTTTATGTTTTGGAGAAACGTTTCCATCTCCAAAGCAAACTGTCGTGTGGTTGGGACACTTTTGTGTGTGATAATTAAGTGAAACCCAAAGCTGCTTCATCTAAAAACTATTGAAGATTATTGTCAGTTTTCAAAAACCCGAGCAGCTTTTATCATTAGAGGACAGATCCTTGTAGAAATAAGGAAATATATACTTTTAGCTCTTCACACTTTTCTCCAAACTGTCACAAGCTCATCTTCTCTTTCACAGGACTGTCTGTTCTGAGTGGGACGTTTGACATTAGTACTGGGCGACAGGTTATTTTAAACATGCAATACCAGGATTTTCTTAAGTTTTTCAGAGTGAACTACCGTATTTTCCAGAGTATAAGTCGCAAATGTCTAATCAAGAAGAAGAAAACCATATAGAAGTCGCTCTGTAGTATAAGTCACACTTTTAGGAGAAAAGTCTGATCATTCAAAAGAAATCTGCTGAGCCCAGTGTAGCTGAAAATAAATAAATAAATACAATAATACTAATCTTTTGATCTGTATAAGGCAAATATCAAAGTTTAAGAGGAAAACAATCGGATTCTCTTCCATGTTTGTTTTGGACAACACTTCTGCTGCTTCAGTAGCAAATATACTCAGATGCTGTGCCCTCTAGTGGTGGTTAGAGGAAACAATCGCTAAAGGACAACCAGTGTTTACTGGGAAAATTACAAATATTGGAAAAAAAAACTAGGGCCAGGAATTGATTTTAAAAAATCCATATAATCCAAAAATCCATAAATCCATATAAATGACTATATATTACTTTTGGGACACCAAAAAACACATTATTCATTAAATATTAGTTATTTTTCTGGACTCTTTTCAAACCTGGAAGTAAAACGACTCGATCTCTGAGGCTCCATCTTTTGTTCCTTGCCGGTCCCGCCCCACTCTAGAGCCGACGTTTCTCCACGTGTCCGTGCATTCAAACAAACAATCTCCAAACTCTACATATGGATATTTTGGGGCTTTGCATTCTTCCGATCTGGAATTTGAAGTGGACGAGGAACCACAGCGACCCCAAAGACGTCTGCAGGACGTTTCTAAATGAGAAACTAAGAGAAGTTTATTTCTTAGTGTTGAATTTATCACAGAACTAATAATTATTGCGCTGCTGTGTCTATATGTGAGGAGCAGCGTGTGTGGAAATGTAGCATTAGCTCTGGTGTTATATACTTATACTGGATAATTTCAGCTACTTGTATGACTTACTTACACGTCTGGCCTCTGCATCAGCTTTGATTGTAGGAGAAAGTGTGTATGTGTTGGTGTTAGACTGGGGGCGGAGCAGACTCTTCCTGGAGGGGGCGGTCTCACTCTGTGATGTCAGCTCGTGAGGACCCGCTCGTTTTTGTGGGAGGGGCTGCTGTTGAGAGTGCAGGTTTTTAGAATCAAAATACTGCTTTGAGGTTGTTTATAGTGAGGAATGAACAGTGTTATACACTTAAAGGCCCAAAAAGTTTATTTTCCATAGTTTAAGGTTTTCTTATTTGCCATATATGCATCAACTTACATTGAGACACATTGGAATTTTTTTAACCATAACTATAAAGATCTCAGAGTCACAGTTTAGGTTAAGGAAGAAGGTGAATTTCTGTGCAAGTTTAAGTAAAAGTATAGAGATTTGAAGTTGCAGGTTCTTAAAGGTATTTCCCCTTTAGGAAACAGTAAAAGATTTATTCAATCAAAACCATGAAAAAGTTCTTTTTTTCTTCTTTTTTGGGATTTCCAATTTTATAACTGTAAGTTTTTCAGGAACAGTTCTTATCAAGTTTGATGACATTTTCACCACAGATTGTCAGGTTTTGTGTTTTACTGCTTATATTTTTAGTCATACTGTGTTTAATTTTTTGTAAATATTTAATATTCTGTTTAATTGGAGTCCATAAACATCAAATCCTGGCTCCTCTTTTCCACTCCTCACCTCCATGACCAGATCAAAGCCTGCACGATTCTGTCTGTCGGTGTTGGATTCAAACAATTTTATGTCTGGACAAAATAATATAATTGTACAAAATAAACCTCGTTTGAACTCCTTTGGGCTACGTGACGTGAATGTTTTAGATGAAAGGATGCAGAGAGAACTCTATTTTAGTCTCTTTTATGACTTCACATTCAAATTCATTCCACAAAACAAAAAACAAACACATAAATAACATTTTTAAAATTTTCAAATTCCAACCATTTTGATGGGGAGGTTTGATCCGAGATCCAGCATGAATTTAGCGATGTCTGAATCAATCCCTGCCCCTCCCTCCCTGCCTCACGAGGGGGGGTGGTGAGCCTAATGCTCTATTCCTGGAGGAAACGGAGATAAGGAAGTGAAAGAAAGTCTTGACCACAGATGCTTTCTGAGTCCAGACTGAGCTTTTTAGCGCCGGCTGTGCAGCGATCTGGTTACCTTCACGTTCACAAACACGCCAGAGGCTTCCCTGGAGATGCGGTACAGCAGCTCCACTGTGTCTGGCACGGCTGAGAAAAAATGTGTTGGACGCCACCCTGCATCCTGCCCCCCCCCACCCCTTTGTCACAGATCCACTGCAGCTATCCGTCTCACCTGTTGGTCAAAAGCGGTCCAGAGACAGCGAACCCGTCCGAGCGGGAAACCTGTCCCCGCTGAGCTCCAGTCAGTCAGAGTCCGCAGCCTCGTCAGGAACAGAAAAAGACCCGGCTTCACTGCTCTCTCATTATTCCTCCCAAAGCATGCTGGGATAAATGACTACCTAAAGGGCCAGAGAGCATGTAATAATTACCCAGCAGCTGAACATTAAGAGCATTATTTCTGCTGTTATTTCTGAAACGCTTGGGAGGAAATTCCACCGGAAGGATTTACGGTGTAGAGCTGCCATGACCTCTGACCTCTGACGTGATACTGAGTTGGTCTTTGAGGCTCTTCTGCCACACCTGCTGTCAATGCTGAAGAAACTCACCGGAGAGGAGAAGCTGAATAATACATCCATGATCAGTTTGTCTGTACATTCAATTACAGTCAAATGTTTTTATTAAAATGGTCTGTTTATATCCTCATTTATTCAGTTGTTGAGCTGAAAGTTTACTGAAAATGTGAATGATTCTAGTTTTAATAGAGATGTAACGATTCAGTCAAGCCACGATTCAATGCGATTCACAGCTTTAAAGTCACAAATTTGATTTTTGCCGATTTTTTTTTTCTCAACACAATGAATTAAAGGAATTTTAAGGCAAACTATGTTTTCTTTTTACCCTTTACATCAAACTATCTGTTTTCCTACTCTCAGCACTCTCCACGCCCGCTCAGCGCAACCACCCACCCAGTCGCCCGCCCTCAACCATGACTGTTGTCACGGTAGATTGTCCACACTTTCAGTAAAGTTGGGATGAAAATGTAACGTTCCAGAGTGAGCAACAAATCTTGTCTTTGCTGGAATTTACGCTAATAATTGCAATCGCAACAGGACGAAATCCTGGAGGGACTGACTTATGTGAAACGTCTAAATCCAAAGGAGGAATTTCAGGGAGCGCAGCTGAAGAGCACGCAGCAAGCCTGCATGAAGAAGTGTCATCTGCTCTGCATTTCTACATTCAGGCACAGGCTGGGACAAAACGATTTTTTCATTGTCTGCGACGATGAATATGTTGATGAGTTTGAATAGTTTTTTTAGCTTTTAATAATTAATGAAATCCTAAAAGAAGTTCTTACCCCTTTAACACCTGAGGCCTGACACTTAAACACAAAATCTTTAACGTACTGTAACTTTTTAATCGTTAACATGATCATTCCAGTAGATTCTAAAGGAGAAAAGCGGCGTGAGCCGCTTTTCTCCTTTAGAATCTACTGGAATGATCATGTTAACATTTAAAATATTAAATCAAATCAAAGATTATAAACACTGGAACTCTGGTGTTAAAGCGTTAAAATCAGATTTTTCCCGACTTATCAGACTGGTAACTTGTTTTCTCTGTTTCATGTGCACTCCCCATGATTTAAGTCCTCTCAAGGCTGCAAAACAAAGACAAATAAATGTTTGTTTTCACACATTTTGCTGGTTTCTTATTAAACATGAGTTGAAAATAAAGAAAAAAACAATCCAAGAAGTATCTGGACTGTTTTCCTCTTTTCATTCCTGGAGTTTATCACATCCGATTTATTTATAGAGCATTAAAAATACGGCTTTTAAATAACAAAGCAGGGATCCACGGGCGGCTTTCATGAGGGTCCCGAGTCCACCGCATCCAGACAAAAGAGCACAAAAGCTCTGCAGCCATTTAAGGACCCCCGCCATCAAGACAAAACTGTAATTAGACATTAATTGGAGACGGTATGAAGGCGCTGTAGCGGATGAAAGGCGGATGCACAAAACTGAGCCACCAGGTTAAGGTACAGATCGTGCTTTTTAAATGAAGTTTCCAGTCGTGTTCCTCTGACAGACCTAACCCAAGACGGGTTCCCTGACATAAATCCTGACTTAGAAAGCTCAAATTCAGACAGAGAATGACACGCGTCATTCCTCGCCACCTGCCTCGCCCTCCGCGGCCCTTTTACCCCCCGCAGAAACTCCACCCCTGCTGCTACATCCCCATGATGCCAAACCTCTGAACTGCTTCGCAGTCTCAGCTGTTCATGAATGCCGGTGAGTTTGAAGCACATCTCTTCACTGTGAAGGTTGCAGATCTGAAACAGACATAAAACCTCTGGAAAATTAAAGAGCCACGCCTGTATCCCTGTTGTTGCCTTCAGATACGGCCAAAACACACCTTAGTTCACAAAACAAACAGGATAAACATTTATTGAACAATCTAATTAACAATCTAATAATCTAATTTACAAAACCGTTTTTACATTTTTTAGCATAATTAGGAACTGATATATAGCATTACCTGTGATAATGCTAGTGTGAATGCGGTAAGCTGAATTTGGATGCTGAAGATGCTGAAATTGATAGTTAAAAACACTGAAGCTAGCAGCTTAAAACACTGGAGCTGATAGCCAGCTAAAGCAGTAGCTAAATCCAAAATTAGTTAAAAAAAATTAATAAAAATTTAGGTTGGCCTAAAAGGGTACCATGTAGCTGAAAAAAATAGCTGAAATTCATAATATTCTAAAAAATGAAAAAAAAAAACGCTAAAATTAGCCAAAACAGCTAGCCTGTAAATATTAGCCTAACTCCAAAACAACTAATAAAAACCTAAAAATAAAAGCCTAAATTAGCCAAGACAGCTAGCATGTAGCTGAAAAAATAGCTAAACTTCAAAGTAGCCTAAAAAACAAAAAAAAAGCTCAAATTAGCCCAAACAGCTAGCATGTTGCTGAAATATTAGCTAAGCTCCAAAAAAGACTAAAAATTCTTAGTGAATGAATTGTTGAAAAAATTAACAAAATGCTCATTTTTTTAACTTTAATTACATGAGGAAGAGATAATATGTTTTTCTTTTATTTTCACCAAAATTCAGGAATATAAAGTAATTTATTGTTGTCTGCTATGAAGTAAGTAAATAAATATATGATTAGATCCTGTTTGTCGATTTTGGTCTTGCTAAAATCAAACACATTTCAATTTCTGCATCTAATCCAGCAGTTGTTCATTCAGTACATGGAGACAAAAAGTCAGAAAACTCCAAGTGTCCCAAAAATATGTGGAAGACACCTTCTCCAAACATCATCCTGGTTCCGCCTCTGGACCTTTATTTCTTTTATAAAAAGTCAATTTTAACTTGAATTCAGTCTGTAAACATGTCCGATAGCGTGATTCGTGAAGATTCTTCTGTAAATGAGCTCTCCTTTGTGCAGCAGAAGGGTAATAATGAAATCTGTCTGTGGTTCAACATGTTCGATTTGATTTATTATCCAAAAATCCAGATTTGGATCCAAAACAACCCTGTGTCTGACTGCTGTCTGCACGGAAACATATGAGCAAAGAATCATGGGAGATGACCGGAGGTGTGCAGGTGAAACTGAAACCCTCAGGATAAATAAAGGAGATAAAGTTAAAGACTTCAACACAAACACGATCAAAACTACAGTTTTAAACGTCCCAAAAATCAAAGCTAATTTTAAAAGTTTTTCTGTCAGACAAACCAGACAGGAGCTGAACCACAAAAAACGAACAAAAACTGCTTTCATGGCGGACTCGGAAAAGGCGTCTTTGCTATGGAAACGCAGTGATTTGTCTGTCACAGCAGTCAGATCCAACGGCATCTGTTTCTCTTTGAAGGGGAGCAGCTTCAGATGCAGGAAAATGAAAAAAATTGCGATACTTTTCTGTCATTTTGTCCGGCTATTTTGAGTCAAATTAGATCAAGGGTTGTTTGCTTCTGTCCTCGCCACACAATGAGGCTGGCTGATTGGCTGTGAATGAACCTCTTGAAAAGATCAAAAAAGTTTCCAATCAAAGCCTGTTTCATGTCATTTATCAACATATATAAATGTGTTTAGATGAAACGAGAGCAGGCTGGAGAGCATCAGCAAACAGGCAGCATCCGCTTCAGCTGCTCTCATGAACAGAGTCCTCCTACGAACAATGGAGACGCTGCAGATGCTGGTTTGGTCAGTCCACATGGGTCAAAGTCAAGGCCCGGGGGCCGGATCCGGCCCTCCAGGTAATTCTACCCGGCCCTCCAGATCATTTTATGTTATTGTTATTAATGACCCGATGTTATCTTGCGTTTTTTGTAACTTGTATAAATTTGTCAAAATATATTTTTATTTAGAGTAAAATATTGAAAATTATTTAAGGTTTAAGTTGATTTATTCTGGAATAATATTCCTGCCTTTTTATTATTCATAATTATGTTTAAAAGTTACTGTTTTAAAGCTTAAAAATTGTCATTCTGATACCTTTCTGGACTATTTTGGCATTTACCAAGATTTTTAGGCTATTTTGGAGTTTAGCTAATATTTTAGCTACATGCTAGCTGTTTTGGCTAATTGAGGATTTTTTGTTTTGTTTTTTAGGATAACATTTTAGCTGGCTATCAGCTTCAGCGTTTTCAGCTATCAGCTTCAGTTCTTTTAGCTACCAATTACAGCATCTTCAGCGGCCAAATTCCACTTACAGCATTCACACTAACATTATTATTAACATCCAGTGACGTTTTCTGCTGGATTCCCTGAAACAAAATCCTGACGGTGATGAAGTGCTGCAGCCCAAGTCCAGAATTATCTGCATTTTTATCCACTTTCTTAATTTAAATCTTAACAGAAAATTGAAACCGGCTGAGGTTAAAGTAACCATTTGTTGTGTAAAACACAGTTTTTGCTCATTCTTCTTCTTCTGGAATAAGATGTAATGGTATAGTGCAATCACCACCTAGTGGCCAAACTGAAACATCCTCCAGGAGAGGCAGAACAATTGTTGGAGCTTCTCCGTTTGTTCATTAGAAATTCATCTTTACCCTCTAAAACTGACATTGTTTTAAAGCATGGAAGCTTTCTCAGGGCTAAATTCCTTTTTGATGTTTTTCTTTATAGAGATTTTCTTTCAAACAATCGACAGTTTCGATGCAATAATGACTTATTGATTATTATATATGTTTATGGAGAAGTTTACTCATTTATTTTGTTTTTT
>NC_050520.1:12705504-12720793 GCF_002922805.2 Oryzias melastigma
TAGTGCAATCACCACCTAGTGGCCAAACTGAAACATCCTCTAGGAGAGGCAGAACAATTGTTGGAGCTTCTCCGTTTGTTCTTTAGAAATTCATCTTTACCCTCTAAAACTGACATTGTTTTAAAGCATGGAAGCTTTCTCAGGGCTAAATACCTTTTTGATGTTTTTCTTTATAGAGATTTTCTTTCAAACAATCGACAGTTTCGATGCAATAATGACTTATTGATTATTATATATGCTTATGGAGAAGTTTACTCATTTATTTTGTTTTTTAAAATATATGCTTTCTTTTGTTTATATGTTAATATCTTTACTAACTACTGTTCTTCTGTTCTGTTTGTTATACTATTGTCTTGGCTTTTTTCAGGTCTTGTTTTGAATAAAAATGATTTTTTTTTTTAAAGAAAGAATTTAGTTGTGGGCGGGGCAAACCCACCTTGATGTCCCATTATCCCTTTATTTACCCTTTACCACTAGCTTACAGCCCCTCACAACCCTAATAATGCAGCAAAGATGATGATCAGTATCATTTCTATCCAGCCGTACAGCTTTGATCCAGGAAAAACAAAGACGTTCATGGATCTATTTGTCAGCAAGTGGAGGATCAGAATGGAGCAGGGAGCTGGTGGTTTCCTGTAGTCGATCCTACATCACAAATAAGATCTTTTTCAAACATCTTTTTTCTGCTGCTTCTGACTCACAATGATTTGGGTAAAAAATCCTCAGAAATGCCGTTTTAATCTGAATTTTCTTTCTTTATATCCTCCATCATCAGAAAAATGCTACAATAACGAGTTAAATATACCACTAGTAGCATATTTAACCACTTTGATGGTTTGGGTTTAGGATACTTTTGGGGCTCAGAGATCCAGCAGTTAATGCACGTGATCCAGGATCTAGAAACTTGAGGATAAGGGACCGAGGAGTCACCCCCACCCCACAAAGTCTTTGCAGCTCTCTGATATCTGTGGTAGATCTGCCGCTCTCCTTGAACCATGGTTCTGATGGTCCGGTCTTATGGATTACAACAATCTGATTACAGAGGAGATCATGGCTCAGTCCTGGACTCCATGATCCTGCAGGTGTTCCTCAGCTTTCGTCTTTCTGATTGTTCAGATGCAGCTCATAGAATCTGTCATGTTTTCCTTTTCTTCTTCCAACTGGACCACCTGAGGCCCGCCGAGGCTGAGATGAACTCCTGGAAGATAATCAGATGTTTTAATCCTCTTGCAGAACGGTGGACTCAGACGGTTAAAATGGCCTCCTAACCTTCACAGCTCGATGTTGACGTACATCTGCTCCGCTCTGACCTTTAGTGTCTGTCCTCCCACTCGCACCGCTGAGTGCCACAAACTCAACAAACTTTCAGTGAGGTCTGCACGCCGCAGCGCCGTGGTCGTTCATCAGAGATGAAGATCAGCAGCCCCGCCCCCTTCAGGGCTCTGATGTTGACCGCTACTTACTGTCGTTTCACCAAGAACCACAATCTGAGGATTGTTTTATGTTGAAGTCAAAAGACACATTTAATGAAAGAGGGAGTAACTGTTGATTATCATTGATATTTCATAGCTTAAGCTAATTTTTTTGCATTTAAATTTTTATTTTTCTCTTTATTTAATAGAACATCATGCACATTTTTTTTATAAGAAACATGCCTAAAATGTGTTTTTCTTCTTCATGCATTTGTTTCATTCTTATAGATTATAGACACAATTATCAACATTGTTGTTTTGGTTCATTTCAATTTTTTTTTTTTAATATAAACTCATTTAATTTTGACATATTTTCCTGCTGGTGTTTGGGAAGATTACGAATGAAACCTGTTTCTGTGCCTTCATCCAACATTTGTTTTATGAGACAAATGATGTAGTTCTGCAGCTCAAGACGAGACGATACTTTTATCAGGATGAATAATCTGTTCAGGTTCTTTTTTTCAGAATACAAAAATAAAAATTATTTAGGGCATATTTTAATTACATTTAATTAAATATATATATATATATGTAATTCGATTTTTTTTAAATATTGGAGGTAAACCTGTCAACATTTTATCCTAAATTTCATAAATAAACTTTAAGATAAATGTTTAAATATTGAGCTGGATCTTTTACTGTATATCTTTGGGTTTTGTGTGTTTTAAACCTCCTGGAGTCAAACTGTGTCGTTCAGATGTTTGATGTTTATTTATTATCATGCATGTGTGTAATTTAAAGTCATATTAAGATATGTTTTTCATTTCTATAGTAAATAATACATTATGAATTATGATAAAACAGTAAATGCCTAACAAACATTTTGAAGGATTTGTTGTAAATAAACTCATGATGTGAATTTATTTATCTTTCTTAAGTTTTGAGAAATGTGTGAATATCAGAACACAATTGTTGGGGGAAGAATAAACACATTTTCATTTTTCTACATTTTATCCATCAGTGTATTTTTATGTTAAAATATTTTAATTTCTTTGTATTCAAAATAAAAGCACCATCAATGATAGTTTAAAAGATCCATAAGACATAATAACAAATATATGAATACAATGTACATTTATGAGTGGTTCATGGATAGATATTTATGATTTGTTTCAGCAGCAGACTGCCTGGTGGGTTTTGTCCGAACGAAGCCGGTTCCGGTCGATGTCATCACACTCTGAAGAGAGTTCTCCTAAATAAAACCGTTCGAGATCCTGAATCTGATCCTGAAACTGGAAAATCCCACATCTTCATGAAATATCCTGTTCATTCTGTTAGCACATTAGGAAACACTTGTTAATTCTTTCAGTCTTAGCAGAAAAGTGAGTGAAGCTAAAACACCAAGACTGCCCCCTACTGGACAGAAAACATCATCTCTGCAGAGGAAGTCCTCTTTGTCTTCTCTCTAAACAAATAAACAAACACGTAAACAAATCCTTTCACTCACACGTTCTCTTTATTTTCATCTGTCTTACAGTAAATGAATTAACATTTAATGAACCCGTGTGGATGAACCAGTTTATGATGGGCTTAATAATCTCAGGTTGCTTTTAGATTTCTAAACCGTATTTTACATTTTCACCATTAATCATTTATTCAAAGTCACTGCTTTTCTTATTACTCAGTAAAAAATGACATATTGGATCAGTTAAGAAAAGTCTGCAATTTGTTACATTTAAAATACTTACTTTCATCAAATAAAAAATGTGAGTCGATGGATTACTCGTCTTAAAAATCTATTTGGATAAAAACTCATATTTTTAAATGTATCAACAGAGATTTTTTTAATTGATCCAAAGTTCCACTTTTACAGTAGTAATTTTAAATTGGACTTTTTACCAAAGTGCAGCAGTCTGTCAATAAATTGTCTATAAATTGTGTGTAAAAATGACAAAATTAGAATCTTTAATCTAGAGTCCAGATTAAATATTCTATAATATGAGGAAACTTAAATTATTAGATAATGTAAACTTGGTAAAAATGTTTTGAAATGTTTTCTTTTTCTTGGTGTTCTGACAGATTAAAATATCACTTACTTGAGAGAAGGATGAAAAACACATGGAGCTGCAGCTCAGTTACCTTTTCTCTGTCAGGTGTGATGAGGTGATCTGCTGAAGCTCAAACTGAACATCAGAGCAGAAAGGAATGGCGGTGTCAGTGACTCTGAGCGCATCGCTGCTTGAAAAGAACAGGAAGGACCTTTGAAGGAGGCTGAAAGACTCCGACTGTGCAGAAAAATGTGCACAAAAACTCCGATTTTTTTACTTCTGGTCTGCAGTAACTCAGCAGGTGAGGGTTGTGGTGTGTTCAGGAGACGGCTGAGAAGTAGGACTTTCAGCAATGCTCCTGCTTGGGTGGATGCATTCTTTTTAAAGAGGAACCTGAAAACCCAAACTAATGCAGAGACCTCCGTCTTGTTTTTCCTGTTTGTATTTTTTAATTTATCTTCCTAAAAACTGCCTGTAGCTGATTACCAAGTTAAATAACAATTTTCCTTGTAGCGATGAGTCTTCTTCACACCAATAAACACATTTCTGAGACCCTGATCTCATAAGCATGATCCAGACTTTCCTTAATGAACCCATTGAACATCAGTTGGTCCACGTTTTCTGTCCTGTAGTTCATCATGATTCCACTAGGGGCAGTAGAATGACTTTTCCTGCTCATTTCAAAATGGCTGCCCCCTTGAAAACCTTAAAAAATTTGGGCGGGAAAAAGTCTTACTAATTTTCAGATCTCTATGGTGAGAATAACGCATCTATTGTGTTTCTTTTTTTTAATGAATATGTGGTGTATGAAACGAATGCAAAAATGTGTCAGTTACGAATGTTTTATAATATAACTACACCATTTTATGAATGTATGAATCTACTTTGAAACAGTGAGTTCATAAATCAAATTTTATCAAATTTTATTACATCTTCGTCTCTTGAGTCTGCTGGAAGTTTTTCCTAGAGCAGGTATCGGTTATAATTTCCACAAACGATTCGATTCAATTTACAAGAGCCTTAATCAGTTCAATTCCAATTTTCTTTTAATTATTTTGATTATTCAATTCAAATAAATTTTACATTTACACATTTATACACATTTGTTTAAAAATACATTAATAATCTACTATATGATTTGAATATATGTATATGAATCTGAGCCAGTTCACATACTGTAAATGTATCAGTGAAATAATGAGATTGTTAATATCATACAGTGTTACATGGATTCTCTAAAGGAGAAGTTCTAACTAAAATGTTCAGATCATTAACATTGGAAACATTGTTCTGCTTCTCCTGGAGGACGTTTCAGTTTGGACACTAGGTGGCGATAGATGTATACCTTATTCCAGAAGAAGAAGAAAGTATGAGCAAAAAAAACTTTGATTTAGTCCACAAATGGTTACTTTAAAAAAATCTCCTTAAAAGAGTTTAGAAAATTAATGTCTGTGAGTTTATAAAGATGTTCATTTAGTCAAAATGTATGTTTAGGTTGCCCGAGTGTTAGCATTAGCCGTCCTATGGGGAATTCTATTACACTTTAGCATGAAGCTAGTGAACTCTAGCTGTATGTGCTAAATCGATTTATATTTTTATGAATCAATTATTAATCTATTACCCTTCCTCTTCACTGTCGCCTGGAGCATGCTCAGATCAGAGAAAGTCCATCTTCTTTTCTACCAGCAGCTATTTTAAAAATTTAGTTTTTAAATGTTAGGTTGATTTAAAAGAAAAACAACATTGTTTTTTTTTGTTTTGTTTTTTTTTACAGTTCAGGATCTTCACATTGTTTTGATGAATCCATCAGGTCTTACCGTTCTGATCCGACCTCTGCTACAGTTCTATATAATTAACTGTCTGAACACTGCAGGACTGGGTTTCACTCATTCAATTAAAATATATTTAAAGAAAGCTGAATAATAGATTTTTTTAGAGCTCCATGGAGGTCTAATAGCAGAACGCTGAGATGCAGTCTGTTTTGTCTTTCAAATGCACACACACACACACACACACACACACGTGTACGCTCCACCCTTTGAGCTGTTCAGCTGACCTTGATCTTCTTCCGTTCTAAAAGGATTCAGTTTAACAGCAAAGTTTCTCAAATGAAAGCCTAAGAAAACATCCCTGTCTTATTATGGTCTGGAATTCCCCTCACGTTCTGCAGATTAGTGTCAAACACTCACCGTGAAGGGCTTCAACACTCGTGCCTGTCCTCATACTTAAAAACACAGCTACCATCATCCGCTGGAGAATGAATGACTTTCTGATGAAATATCACAGCGCCGACCTCAACGACTCGTCTGTTCGAGAGCGACACTCGACAAACGCGTCTGCGTGTGCGCTTGACCGGGGCTGCTAAGGATAGCTGCAACATAAGAGGAGAAAGAAGAAAGATCAGTCTGAGGAGATCCTTTCAAAGACTGAAATTCATCTGCAGAGTATTATCAGAAACAAAATGAAAACACTCGACGGTGAAGTGATGAAAGCAAACGGGATGATTACAGACGGATCAAAAGACTCAACACAAGGCCGGCTCTCTTAGATGATGGAGAGGGATGAAAATGGGTCAGAACCTCTTGGAAAATCATCCCGTAATATTACTTGTTGCACATCATATATTCAACTTGGCTCTTTCTTGAAAAGCATTTAAAAAATGTCGGGTGGTTTCAGTTACACCACTGTGGGCCGCTTAGCGGATCCATGATGGAGAACAGGGGTTTAAATCCAAGCAACCGACCTGTTATTGGCTAAACACACCTCATCCAGGTAATCAGCAGCTGATAAGACAGGTTTCTGGAAAACCAGCAGGAAGCCTGGATTTGGGCCCCCCAATGTAGAATAAAGAAGACTCCACAGTCTGGACTTCATGATCTAAAGTCAATCCCTTCAGTGTTAATCAAGAGAAAGCCTCATACATCACAGGTCGGACTAGAGGAACAAGAAGAGTCACGTTTACTAACCATTCACTGAAACAGGCTTTGACTTGACTGCAAAATATTTATGTAACTTTGTTATTAATATGTTTTGCTCACTGAAAAGAAAAAAATAGATTTATTGGACATTTATATTCTTATGTTTGATATGCTAAAAATATTCTCTACTGCTCCTCAACTGACTTGCAAAATATTTAAAATTTGGACATTATTTGTCAAAATATGTTATATATAATTCTTTTTCCTATTTACTTGCATTTTACCGCATTTGTTTTATACTTTTCGAAATATTATAAAAATAATATAAACAGCTTTATTCTTGCCTAAAAGACAAAAATGTATTATATATATTGTTGTTTTATTTTTTTACAATCATTTTAAATAAAACATTGTCAATGTCAACAGTATAATAACAATAAATACAATACAATGAAAGTGTTAACCTCATGTCTAACCAAAGGATGATCAGGCATAGCAATAAAGAAAATGGCATTTCATATAAAAACATGTTAAATTTTACAAAGTGGCAGTCACTGTAATGTTTAACTTTACCCAAACTATGTTCTAATTATACTGTACAGAAATGAAAACATTTTTTCAAATCTTTTTTTTATTGTACGATTGTACAGTCTCTCTAGTTCCAAAAAGATTTTGTGTTTTTAATCACGTGCAACAACAAATAGAATTTTATTTGCCAAGGATGCATAAACCTGTGCACGAAAAACTAAAAAGAATACATTTCTAAAGCCAATTGTACAAAAAATGATCAAAACCCAATTCACACTTCCTGCTTTCAGGCTGATACACACCAATTTTGTAAAGCAAACCAAATGTTTTGTATTTACTTTAATGACTTTTTATATATTTAACACTAAATGTTTACAATGTAATATTAAAAATGATCAATTATCTGTCATTTCTGAACACACTTTATTACATTATATTATATTATTGCTGTTGTTGCTCCAGAGACAACCACACACATTTTAGTTTCTGCAGGCAGAGGCAGCAGTAAAATCATGTGAAGTGGGTGTGATTTTGTAAGCAGCTGCAGTTATTTAATCAGAATAATTACAATATGATAACACAAGCATGAACATCCAAACAAATCACCTCCTCCTCTGGACCTATGTCTCATCAGGTCAGAATGGTTTGACACCGAGAGATCACTTTTTTCTGCAGCATCTGACAAAAACACATTATATATTGTTTTTTTTTTATTGGCCTGAAACATTAACAATGTTCTTATTTGGGTACAATGTAATTTGGAGGAATAAAGTTCCTTGTTCGCGGTTTCACCCTTCTACACTCCCAGAAAGCCCTCCTGCAGGTGGATTTAAAAGCATTGTGGGAGAACCTGCCTGGCAGGGTAAAACCAATCCATCTTTGTATTAAACAGCAGGAAGTTGCCAGCCAATCCTGCAGAATTCAATTTGTCTTTTTTTTAATAACCCTAGATGCTTACGCTAAGAGCCATACCCTCCAAGTGCTCACATTTTTTTCAAATGTGATGAAAGCTTTTAGTAAATGAAAGAAAAATCTGACACAAAAGTAATCCCTGAACTGTGAGAAGGCACGAAAACGTCAGTACACAAACCAAACACCACAGAGAGCAACCAGAGCTGAACCAGGCTGCTTTCAGGCTAAATGTTTCTGTTTTTACATTCATGGAATGTCTTTGAATGTTTTCCTACTATTACTTTTCAATTGTCATCACGATTACTGTAATTCCAGTAGATTCTGAAGGAGAAAAGCGGCTCGTCAGAATCTACTGGAATTATCGTGTTAACGGTTGAAAACTTGTTGGTGATCTTACTGAACACTGAGGTCTGGATCATAGTTCTGCTTTTTCATTTTTGTCCATGAACAGAGAAAGTTTAGAGGTACAGCAGAGAAAACAGAGTCTTGTAGCATGTCAGATAAACCAGAGAGAGACAGGTGAACATGATCATTTTACTCTAATTACCTGTAACACAAAGACCACTTATAACCTACCTTTGACTGACTTCTGGGCTCAACACCAAACCTTCAGTGCCAACTGGAGATGGCAGCACTTATGGTCATTTAAAAGAAGAAGAGCCACAGAAAGAGCCAGATTTGCAGAATTGAAGGAGCAGCTCAAGACAGCCAAGCTCACATTAAGAACATTCGATCAGAGGATTTAAGAGTAATGTTCTTGGTTATTCCTCTTTACAAGGTCAGTTTTTGACTCATTTGACAAAAACTGATCATCAGGAAGTTCAACAAGCTGTAATTGAAAAAAATGTTAATTAAAATCACAATGATGCAGAAAGAGAATATGCGTAGTTTTAGGCCCCATATGTCAAAGTCAAGGCCCGGGGGCCGGATCCGGCCCTCTGTGTAGTTCTATCCGGCCCTCCAGATCATTTTATTTCATTGTTATTAATGGTTCGTTGTTATTTTCATGGAGAGCAAAATAATGAAAGTTATTCAAGGTTTAAGTTGATTTATTCTGGAATAATATTTATGACTTTTTATTATTCACAATTATGTTAAAAGTTTTAAAAATTGTCAGTCTGGTAACTTTTTGGACTACATTTGGCAATTACAAATAATTTTTAGGCTATTTTGGAGTTTAGCTATTTTTTCAGCTACATGCTAGCTTTTTGCCAACTTAAGCTTTAGCTTCAGTGATTTCAATGTTTTAGCCATCAATTTCAGCATCTTCAGTGGCCAAATTCAGCTTACATCATTGCATTATCACAGGTAATGCTATATATTCATATTATGTTAAAAACTTACGCTTTTAAAGTTTTAAAAATGTAGTTTTAGAGTGTTCAATAAATGTTTATCCTGTTCTTCCCGTGACCTAAGGTGTGTTTTGGATTTTGACCCCTTGTGTGAGTTTGACACCCCTGTGTTAATCTGTCTTTATTTAACTCCATGGTTATTGTTCTAACTGCTGAATTAAGTCATGTAATGATTAAATAAAAATAAAAATAACATAAAAATTAGACATTTTATGCAGCAGTTCCCTCTGTCAGTTATTTCTGCAGACAACAAATAACTTGGAAAGTTTACTAAAAAAGTGAGGAGAGGATTTCTTCAGTTCTTTGAGAATAGAAACAGTTTTCGGTTCATTCCCTTTCATCATAATTTGAACCCCCCTCCTTCCTCGAGCCAACCCCCTTTTTTGTCATCCCTCCACTCCTGTCCTGTTGGATCTCAGTGAATGCCACGGTTCAGCGGCTGACTCTCCATTCTTCGCAGAGCAGAGAGTTTTCCCCTCCATTTGTTACGATGTCAGGTCAGTGCTCTGCTCAGCTAGCAGAAAGGAAAAGATAATGACTGCGGCACACTTCCTGCAGTTTAGAGCATGCTCACTGGCTCTGACCTTGTCTGCCGCCTCTGATGTGTTCAGCTTTTTTGTCCTTCCGCAGGTTTTTAAGTTGACCGGTGGGTAACTGGGATACAAATCCTGACTGTTTTCATGAATCCGTCTGGTCACTGTCTAACATGAGCGCTTCAAAGACCTGCCTGGGCTCTGCCTCGGTTTTATTCACCTCAACATAAACAGGTGGGGAGGGTCTGCAGGGTGCGGTCCAGAAGTGACACCGGTACCTAGCTGTCAATCTGAACACATTTAAATAAAATAGATACTTTCAAACCAGATATTCACTCTCTGTCACATCACTTCTGGCGCCATGACTGAATCAAAATGGCCGCCAAACAGGAGCAATTGTCATGAGAAATGAGAAAACCTATCATCTTTGAAATGATGTTTGTCTTTAAGTTATACACAACATCGTTTCACACTGTGGTAAAATCCCGTCAGTCTCATGAACCCAAAGAAAGCAGGATGAAGAGGTAGAGAGAGAGGAGTCACTGCTCGCACAAACAGGTCTACAGTTCTTTTAAATGGGGGGGGTCGACCAATGGGTAAGAAAAATTCAGATTTTAACCCTTTAACCCAAAGGAGTCAAACTCAATCACACAAGGGGCCAAAATCCAAAACACACCTTTAGGTCATGAGTAGAACAGGATAAACATTTAATTAACACTCTAAAACGACACGTTTTAAAACTTTAAAACTGTAACTTTTTAACATAATTATGAACTAGATATATAGCATTACCTGTGATAATGCTAGTGTGAATGCTGTAAGATGAATGTGACTGCTGAAGATGCTGAAATTGATAGTTGAAAACGCTGAAGATGATAGACAGATAAATTGTTAGCTACATTTCAAATTAGCCTAAAAATAAAAAATAAATAAAGTTAGCCAAAACAGCTAGCATACAGGTGAAAAAAATAACAAAACTTCAAAATATCCTAAAAACAAAAAAAAAGGCCTAAAAAAAGCCTAAAAAATCTCATTAAATGCCAACATAGTCTGAAATGCTAGCATAATGACAATTTTTAAAACTTTAAAACCATAACTTTTTTACATAAATATGAATAATAAAAATGCAGGAATATTATTCCAGAATAAATCAACTTAAACCTTAAATAACTTTCAATATTTTACTCTCCATAAAAATATGTTTTGTTAAAATTATACAAATTGGAAATAAGCGCAAGATAACATCGGGTCATTATTAAAAATAAAATAAAATGATCTGGAGGGCGGATAGAGTCACCCCGAGGGCCGGATCCGGCCCCCGGCCTCGACTATAACACATGTGGGCTAAACACATCTGATCCAGGTTATCAGCAGCAGATGTGTCAAATTCAAGGCCCGGGGGCCGTATCCAGCCCTCCGGGTAATTATATCCGGCCCCCGGGCCTTGAATTTATGCTTTAACCCCTGAGGCGTCGCTGGTGACTCTTAGACACTAAATCTTTTACATACTTTATTTTTCAACCAGCCGCTTTTCTCCTTCAGAATCTGCTGGAATTATCGTGTTAACGGTTAGAAAGTTACTGTAAATCAAAGAACATAAACACTGGAGTTTCAGTGTTAAAGGGTTAAGACAAACTATTGTAGTCACCAGGACATATTTTCTTGAATTAAGATTATTTTTCAGTTGAACAACTTTGCTGATAAGAGAATTTTTCTTGCAAAAATAGAAAGTAAGACAAACTTTGTTGAAACAACGATCTTTTTACTTTAAGATTCAATATGCAGCTGGAAGCTGAAGTCATGAGAATGTGGGTTGGACAGATGATTGGCATCATGCATGTGCTGTAAATGATTGGAACTGTCATCCATCACATGAAAATATTCAAATGTGAGCTTCTGTTGTGGACTATTACCTATTAGTGTAACACAACTGTGGACTGGTAACAGCAGATAAAAGCATTAAAGGAGCCCTACCATGATTTTCTTCAGCTTTTTACAGTGAACTATATCCATATATGTGATTACCTTTAAAAACAAAAAACTAATTATTTATGAAATATTAGTTATTTTTGTGAGTTTATTTCTACCCAGAAGTAAAATGACTCGATTCCTGAGGCTCCTCCTACCACTGGGTTTGGGTGCCGCCCATTTCATGACATCATCCTTGAGTCTTTCTTTCTTTGTTTCTCCCATGAAAATAAACAACATCCATTTTTTTTCAATGATGGATTCATATACCATATATCTGCCTTTAGCAGCCCCGGTCATGACTACACTGCTTCACAACACAAATGTACTCAGCGTCTGTACGACTGTGCCCGACGGGGGTGGGGGGGGTCTTAAAGGAGCCCCATATCTAAAGTAACAAACACCTGTTTGAGCTGGAATTCATTGAAGACAGAACACAACTGGATGACATTCGGTATTCTGCATCTAAAATGAAAGTTTTTTTGCTGAACACCATTAGCTCTGTGGAGACATTGGGTGTTGGTGTTGGACTGGGGGCGGAGCTATCAGAGCAGACTCTTCCTGAAAGGGGCGGTCTCACTCTGTGATGTCAGATCGTGAGGACCCACTCGTTTTGGTGGGTGTGGGAGGGGCTGCTGCTGAGGTTTTGAGAGGATTACTCAGAAATGCATGAACGAATCAAAACATCGCTTTGGGGTTCTTTATAGTGAGGACTCAACAGTATAATACACTAAAAAACTCAAAAAGTTGATTTTTCATGGGATGGCTCCTTTAAAGTAGAAAAATTTGTAGGATTTTCTGTGCAAATTTATGTTATTTGCTTGGTGCATATATATATATATATATATATATATACATGACCTACTACTACATTCGGTATATGACCTCTCAATCATTTCCTTTAGGGGCTGTGGACCTTTGTTTAGATGGGAATAGTATAGAGTATTTGGAGTTTAAAAGATGTCTTTTGGAACTAAGACTCACCATAAATGATGTTTGTCTTTCTAGCAAAATACTTGATAAAATATGTGTCTTCAAAATAGCAAATTTCTAAGGAAGCATGCTAATGCTGATGTTTTCAGCAAGTATTTACTTGTACCAGCTCAAAGGCTGATGGGAATTCATGTTGGTGACATGTCAAAGGTGAAGGCAAGATGCAGATTGCTGCATTGTTTCAAGTATTTGAAGTACATCCAAAGCTAAACTGTAACTGGTCTCAGTATTTAATGAAGTTTGTTAGCGTTCACGCAGCTAGAGCGCGGTGAGCTGCAAATGCAGTCGCACTCAGGAACCATTTGGAGCATTAACCCAAACCGGAACCTTAATTTTTTCCCAGGGTCCGTGCAGCCAAGAAAAAAAGATTTAAGATTTAAAAAATTACGTGTGAATACCATGTGAACACCGTTGTCACACGTTAGCTAATGCTAATGAAAGACATAGCAAACTCATCAGTTACATCAGTTACTCCACAGTCGAGTGTTTCTACATTTTTGTTAATGTGATGTTCAGTGTCAGGTCGAGGCAGTTTGAGACGTGATTCTCTCTCTGAAAGCGTCTCAACAGAGGCGAGGTGACCGTTAGCACACACTGCTACCGCTCCATGAAGAAGGCAGAGGCTCCTCATCATCAGCTGAGAGTATGATCAGTATTCTAAAAGTTGTTTAAATGCTCAAAGTTCTGCAGAAAAAGTTTTAAATGTTCTAACAGCTACGTTTCATCTGAAGAAGTCACATGATCAAACAGTACATGGTAGAGTTTTGTGAGCTGTTTGGTGTTTCAGGAAGAAAAATTTTGCCTTTTTGGATGTCATTGTGTATACACGTAATACAAACTAACACACAATGTAAGAAATAACAAAAATTAGACAATACCGGGGATATTATATGAAGATGTGCTGAGTCGACGTATAGAGTTAGCCATAACCAAACGTAAACAAGAGGTCTTAATTCAAACTGGAAATACGTCACACAGCTCCATGCATGAGTCATTGAAGCCCTGAAATAAGTGGATGGTGCTACAGTTTTCCTAACAGTGACTCTATAGAATCACACAACCACATGACCAGAGCTCTTTAAGAGGCAAAATGTTACAAAAGACATCAAAACCTCAAATCATGAAATGTAATAAAGATGGGTTAGGGTCATAAAAAACCAATAAATCCCAAAAAGGCTCAAAAGTGATCACGTCCAAGTAAAACGACAAAAAAATAAATACACATAAAGTACACACATACGACATTTAAAATACCAAAATATGACAAGAATGAACAAAAATACAAACTTTGATAAAGCTAAAAATGTGAAATAAACTCAGTGTTTGCAGCTGAAACAGCCTGCAGGTGAAACCACGCCAGGATGTGTGTGCTCGTCACATCAACGACAGCACATGAATCCAGTCCAGCATGTCTGCTCTGTTTCCCCCAAATAATAGAGCAGGCAGACGCGCCCCCCCTCAGAGGGTCTGTGTGGTTAATGACCCAGAAGCAGCAGTGAATGTGATTGGATAAAAAATGAAGAAATTTGTACATTTTCTAATAAGTGACTCCACAGGGCCGTGATGACATCAGGACACGCCGGAGAGCCGAGGAGGTGGCAGAAAGGTGTGTGTGTTTGTGCGTGCGCGTGCTTCATGCGGGTGTTGTGAAGCAGAAAAATGAGATTTGTCACCGTCCAGTAAAAGGAGCTGCAACAATCATGAGAGCATCAAACGAGGTGTGCAGACGACAAGCTGTGAGGAGAAGGGAGCGCCCCCCCAGAAGAACCACATCCAGAGAGTTCCACCGTGACGGAAACTCCGCGTCATCACCACAAGGAGGAGATTCATCCAGATACTGTGCTGTTTTTCTGCTACACCTTTAAAAGGTGCAGATTGGGGCGGCTGTGGTGCAGCGGTAGGGCGGTCGACTCCTGATCAGAAGTGAGCAGGTTCGACTCCCACCTTTCCCGCCCATGTGTTGAAGTGTCCTTGGGCAAGACACTGAACCCCGAATAGCCTCTGGTGGGAGGTTGGCGCCAGTGTTTGACAGTGGAGCCACCACCAGTGTGTGAATGGGTGAATGGGTCTGAGACTGTGAAGCGCTTTGGGCCCTTGAAGGAGGGTAGAAAGAGCTACACATGTATTTACCATTCACCATTGGTAGAGAAAATTGGCTGGAGCTTGGTAAGATTCACAGGAGAGCAAATGAACCTCCGTCCGTCTTCTAGATCCACTTTATCCCTTTTGTGGTTGCTGGAGCCTATCCAAGCTAGTGAGGGGCAAAGGTCGGCTACACTCTGGACAGTTTAAACAGTCACACACACACAAAGATGTGTCAAAGTCAATCCTGATAATTCTATCCGGCCCTCCAGATTATTTTATTTTATTGTTATTAATGACCCGATGTTATCTTGGGCTCAATTCTAACTTGTATCATTTTGACAAAATATATTTTTATGGAGAGTAAAATATTGAAGGTTATTTAAGGTTTAAGTTGATTCATTCTGGAATAATATTCCTGCATTTTTATTATTCATAATTATGTTAAAAAGTTACAGTTTTCTGTCAGCTTTTTGGACTATTTTTGCCTTTACTAATATTTTTTTGACTATTTTGGTGTTTTGCTAATATTTCAGCTACATG
>NC_050520.1:12721619-12735795 GCF_002922805.2 Oryzias melastigma
TATTTACCATTCACCATTGGTAGAGAAAATTGGCTGGAGCTTGGTAAGATTCACAGGAGAGCAAATGAACCTCCGTCCTTCTTCTAGATCCACTTTATCCCTTTTGTGGTTGCTGGAGCCTATCCAAGCTAGTGAGGGGCAAAGGTCAGCTACACTCTGGACAGTTTAAACAGTCACACACACCAACACACACACACAAAGATGTGTCAAAGTCAATCCTGATAATTCTATCTGGCCCTCCAGATCATTTTATTTTATTGTTATTAATGACCCGATGTTATCTTGGGCTCAATTCTAGCTTGTATAATTTTGACTAAATATATTTTTATGGAGAATAAAATATTGAAAGTTATTTAAGGTTTAAGTTGATTTATTCTGGAATAATATTCCTGCATTTTTATTATTCATAATTATGTTAAAAAGTTACAGTTTTCTGTCAGCTTTTTGGACTTTTTTTGCCTTTACTAATATTGTTTTGACTATTTTATGTGTTTTGCTAATGTTTCAGCTACATGCTAGCTGTTTTGGCTAATTGAGGCTTTTTTGTTTGTTTGTTTTTTAGGCTGTATTAGAGTTTAGCTAATGTTTACCCACTAGCGGTTTTTCTAATTTAGGTTTCTCTTTTTCATTTTTCTAGGCTATTTTGAAGCTTATTTTACAGCTACATGCTAGCTGTTTTGGCTAACCTAATTTTTAGTTTTTAAGCTAATTTGGCATTTAGCTATTTTTTCAGCATCTTCAGCGACCAAATTCAGCTTACAGCATTCACACTAGAATTATTGCAGGTAATGTTATATATCTAGTTCATAATTATGAAAAAAGTTACCGTTTTAAAGTTGTAAAAATGTAGTTTTAGAGTGTTTAATAAATGTTTATTCTGTTCGACTCATGACCTAAAGTGTGTTTTGGATTTAGGCCCCTTGTGTGATTGAGTTTGACCCCCTGCTGTAAATGAAAGAATCTCCGTGAGGAGGGTATGGAACCAGGAAACACCACTGCTGTCCTGAGCAGAAAAGCATCAGGAACAAAAAGGAATCGTATCAGATCTTTAGTGCAGCAGGAAGTGAGGTGAGAACACGCAGGAGCAAACAGGGATCAGATGGAAGAACAGTAGCTCTTGGGATGGTCATTTTACCAGTAGATGGCTGAAGGGCCTAAACGGTTTCCTCCTCCTGCTGCCTGGAGCTGAGCAGCATTCACAGCACACATTCACAAGAGCACTGAATTTCATGTCAGGAAACGAGGAGAAAAGCTGCACCCTGAGCGTCTGCATGGCTGCAGTTCTTTGCTGGAGATAAAAAACGATCAGCGCTGAAACGGGCTTTCACTCTTCCACCCGTTCCATCGGTGGATTGAGTCCTAACGGCCCATGAAGCATCAATCAAACACTCTGCCTCACTGCCCTTTAAGGAAAGGTCTCTCTTCATCAACATGAAATCCTTCTGAGTGGAAAAACTGTGGAGTCTAAATGATGTTTACTCTGCTGCTCCGATGGAGGTACTTAGTGATCCAGCTGCTGTTTCCCTGCCTCGCCCAGCGCGGGAAGAATTAATGATCCTGCGCCGCTAAAGACCAGAAACATTATGTGACATTTATGGAGGGCTAAAGAGCTGTGGCTCAAACACATCCATCTCTGAAGGTCAAACTTTTGTGGTTTTAGTGAGAAAACAGCTTCATTTTCAAGCGCTCCAGTCTGTCAGGATTCATAAACCTGCAGGCATCACACAGTTTGACGGATTGATTTGACCACATCTGCATAAACCAGGAGGCTGGTGGGTCCACTCTGAGCTCCAGTCGGCATCATCTTCATCAGCTGCTGGAGCGCAGAAATGCAGAACGTGCAACAGCAGCTGCTTCATGTGATGAATTTGTTAAGACACATTTTGTTTTCTGTGTTAGAATCATTCATGGTGAGTCTCCAAATCTAGATCTTTGAGTTTGATCTCAGAAACCTGAGTGTGTGATGGAAAGAACTGGACGGTAGAACAGACAGCTGGGACCTATTTAAATAAATCAGGGTTAATAAAAGTGGGTGGTGGTCGCCCCTTTAACTAAAAGGGACACAAAATAAAATACAGCTGAGATATGTCTATGATCATTGATTATTTGATGGAGTGTTTTAATTAAAAAAATCAAAAAGAATATTTTCTTAAGGTGTTTTTACTGAACCCTGGATCATGTATCCATAGATTCTAGAAAATGCAATACCGTTTTTCCCAATTTCTAAAACACTAATTCCTTGTTTCCACTGAGTGGTCCAGACCAGACCGGTCCCCTCTTGGCCGGTTTAGAACGGTCCGGACAATTCAAGTGAGCGTTTCTATTGAGCGTAGGACCATCACAGCACCTGCGGGGAGTACACGGATGATGTAGCTGTGCGTCAAAACGGTGCGACTACAGCGAAGGAGAAGCTGCATCAACTGACTTCGAAAAAAGTGTTTCCATTACAGTTTTGCGAAAAATGTATTTCCGTTCGCCCCAAATACCACCTCCTGCAAGCACAAAATCTTTTTTTTCTAAAAATGCCAGTTTTTTCAAAATTGTGGTGTTTCCATTAGGAGAATTTATTATTGAAATTCCAATTTGCAAAACTTCAGAGTTAATGGAAACGCGACTATTGTGGAGGAAGTCTCCTGGTTTGGTTTGACCCAACACAGAGATGAGATGATGAAGTGCAAAACATGCGAGCCTGGGTTTACTGTGAAAATCAAAGAAATACCATTTTACTCTGATTTTAATTCATTTTCCATTCTTTATTAACCATTTTGTGGACAGTATCAAGTGTTTTGTAGTGTTGTGTTTGCTGGACTCTTGTTAGCTTTGATGACAGACTCTTAATTGTGACCTTAAAAATGAGCTTTTGACTTAACATTCATGCATTTATATTTAGTCTGTATTTTGAGAATCGTGTTTAACAATATGGAGATGAGAGGACCTGAACATTCTGGGTGTTCAAATAAACTCCATAAGTTTGTGTGAACTTAGATGTTGTGAAATAAGCACCATATATTCTGGATCGTAAGGTGCACACTCAATGAATGGCTTATCTTTGATATCATGTCTTATATAAGGCACACCAAACTATAGTGAGACAGAGGAGTCGGAGATAAGTCCATCAGTCAGTCAGACTTTAACAACTGTGTTCACACTCGCAGTAACTCGAGAACTTGTTTGTTACATGCTGCACGTTAGCAAAAGTGAGTTTGCAACATGTAAAAACAGACAGATACTACTAAAGCAAACATTACTGTGGCTATCCTAACTCCTAGCCTTGCTAGTAATGTAGAAAAGAAACACGAATCCCCTCCCAACCCCTAAAAAACTACATAGTGCAGGACTATATAGTGCGCTGGATTTTAAAGGCATGTCGGACACCATGTTCACTACTTTTCTTTCGTTTTCTAAAAACCAGAGATGACATCACCGATTTCACAAAGTCAAAATTGAATAAATACGAACATTTCACGACATTCATTTATGACTCCATTGTGTTCTGATGGTGAAAATGTGGATGGTTTGTTTAAAAATTACATTTAAACAAGTTTCTTTTGGTCAAAATGCAATGCATCGAGTCAGCAGCCTACTGCTAATGGCTGCCTAACCAAAATCACCCAAACAAATAAACAAAGCCCACAAATCAAGACTACCAAGGTCCAAACCCAAACTTAAATAACAAAACTAGCCGTGTAAGACTGATGAGGACAAAGATGGAAAAGAATGAAACAAACCAGAACCACACCAACTAAAACCCAACCACCTCCTCAGCCTGCTGCTCTGCTCCCTGCATACCTGGGTGGGTGTGGCCTCCTCTGCCTTCAATCATCAGCAGGTGCCAATTAAGGCACACTGACCACACCTGCCAGGTGAGCAGAAGGACTGGATGGGTAAAGGTGCAGCAGTCGCAGCAGGACGTAACAAATACTAAAACATTTTTAAAATTAAACCAATAGTCTATCCTCTCAGACTACACAAGGGTGGAATAAAAAGTCACGTTCTATGTGGATCTCGATTGACTAGAAAAAAAAAAAGACGCCTCTCTGATTGTTTGAGGGGGCGGGGCCAAATGTGGAGGCAGGCCGTAGTTTGGGGAGTCTTGATCTAAAGTTATCAAATCCCCTCCCCCCAGCATTAAAACTCTTTCTTTTCCTGAAAGATTATATAACTTTTGTCTTTTAACATGGCTAATTTACACGCTGTTTGCATATTTTTTTTAAATCATTTTAATCACTTTCTGTATTGATTTTTTAAGTGATGTTGTTAATATTATAGGGCTGCACGGTGGCGCAGTGGTTAGCGCTCTTGCCTCACAGCGAGAAGGCCCCGGTTCGACTCCCGGCTGGGACCTTTCTGTGTGGAGTTTGCATGTTCTCCCCGTGCATGCGTGGGTTTTCACCGGGGACTCCGGCTTCCTCCCACCGTCCAAAAACATGCTTCATAGGTTAATTGGTGACTCTAAATTGCCCCTAGGTGTGAATGTGAGAGTGAATGGGTGTGTGATTGAGGCCCTGAGACAGACTGGCGACCTGTCCAGGGTGTACCCCGCCTTCGCCCATCAGTAGCCGGGATAGGCTCCAGCACCCCGCGACCCCGAAAGGGAAGAAGCGGACAAGAAAATTAATTAATGAATGTTAATATTATGAAGTTATCCCTTTTCAGATCTGCTGCCTCTGTAAAGACGTCCATGTTCATGACAGAAGGATTTTTATTACGACAAAGCTTTTCTGGTCAATCTTCTTACTTTTTAAAGACATCTTCTCACCAGAAAAAAATGAATCAAAATGGAATTTGGTGTAAAATTAAAGAGCAAGAAAACAATGAAAAAAGACAATATTATGAACATAAAATGTGAAAGACAAGTACAATCCATGACAGTCTGCATTTATCATACAGAATGAATGTATAGTTCAATGTGGGTTTGAAAAGAGAAGTCAGATAAAATACCTAAATATAATAACACAGAAGTTCAGCATCTGACATTCATGTGACCTGCTGGGTTGCTTTGGGTTGATCCAGTTTTAAAAACGCCATCGTGGTCGCCTGGTGTGGCCTCATCAGGCCGTCCAGAACGTGGACGCAGCGTCATCAGCAGCGAGAGAGAAACTTTCTCTCCGTTTGGGTTTGAAGGAAACAGTTGAAGCTCAGCAGCCTTTCTAACACTTAGTGTTTGCATATTCAGCGCACATTTCCTGACATAGTTTACACGTTTCTGCTGTGTTTGAACAAGTAATGGCTGATTCTGAGGACTGTTATCAGAGCAGGCGCGCTGATGCTTTTAGCTGAAGGTGCTATGCAACCTGCAGGCTTAATGGCATCCTGACAAACAGCTGTTTGTCCTCCGTCAAATATTTGTTCACTCTCACTGTTTGCCGACCCCCCCCCACACACACACACACACACACCTCCACCATGTCATTATTCAAACAGCCTCTGTAAACAGCTGAAGCATCGCTGCAGGCTGACTGAACTCTTCCAGACAGCTTCTTCGGTTGATGTCTGATGGGATCACACATTTTTACAGAAAAGACGCCACTTATCGGAGAACAGTTGAGACGGCGTCACGCCACAGCCTGCACTCACAGCCTAAAAAAGTGTTTTTTTAGCTTCAGCTTAATGGTTTCAATTATTAAACATTTTCCTAAACAGCAGAAGATTCACAGTAGAATATTTTGTTTCTGTTTTTGAGAGAATTTTTTCATTCATGATTATTAGCAGCCTTAAAATAGGAAAACACAAACCTGGAAATAATTCAAATAAAAAGAGCCCTGGAACCGTGAAAAAGACGAGTGAGCATGGGCGGGTTTGAGGAGCAGGAGGACAGGAAGATTAGAGCTGCTGATTGGCTTCTGATTCTGCCAGCAGGAGAGCGAGAGCAGCTGACAGGCTTAAGAACAAGAACATGAGCACGAGATTAGAGCTCTGGGATCCTTAAGCAGCACTTCAGTTCCAATCAGATTTGGGTCTGGTGTCTCGTGTGATGTAACAAATCCACCCAGTGAGGAGAGCTTCAGAGCTGAGCTCCTAAAAGTGCTGCTTTGTTGTCTTTTCTGTGAATGAAATAGTCGTCACATGAGTGGAACTAAGAAATCACAGTGGAACCTGTATTTACAAAAGAAAATCTCATAGAATAAAAAACAATAGATGAACAAAGAGGAATCACAGTTCACTCAGTCAGTCAAATCAAGTTCTTCCTGGAAGCAACAAATCATGGAGATGATTGATTTCTGTCAAAGAGATTTAAAAGAATAAATAATTAGAAAACTGACGAGTTTCCCCTTTGACGAGGGTTGGGGAAAAATAAAACAATAGTTTTCTAAAAATGCATTAGGGTTGCATGATGGTATAGTGCAGGTGTCACAAACAGGCAGACAGCTGGTTCCACGTACAGCAGGTTTATTAACAGTCCACAGAATAAGCCTGATCAGACAGGCAGAGGTCATACACGAGACGAGCGAGAAGAGGAGTCAGAGTCCAGGCGAGGGTCAGGGGCAGGCGGCAGGCAGTCAGAGTAGCAGGTTCAGAGGCAGAAGGTCAGGTCCACGAGTTAACGCTCAGAGATGCAGGCAGGGTGGCACAAACAAAACTTCGCAGAGAGTGAAGTGTGGAGTGAAGTGTGGAGCCAGACTATATGCTGAGGAGGTGATGAGGTGATGGGAAACAGCTGATGATGATGAGTCCAGGTGATGGCAGGTGGTGAGCTCAAAACTCTGGTGAGCGCTCCCTCTGGTGACTGGAGACGGTAGCAGCAGGTTGCTCCATGACAGCAGGGGTGTCAAACATTTATTGAACACTAAAACTAAATTTTTAAAACTTTAAAATCGTATTTTGTAACATAATTATGAACTAGATATAAAGCATCACCTGCAAAAATGCTAGTGCTGATAGCTAAAAACACTGAAGAGGAAAGCTGAAATCACTAAAGCGAAGAGCTTTCTAAAATGTTGTCTAAAGGCCACATTAGCCTGAAACAATGGTAAAATGTCTAGTTTAGTCAACATAGCTAGCATAAAACTAAAAGATTAGCTTAACTAAAAAAAAGCCTTAAAAAAGTAAGTACCAGCTGAAATATTAGCTAAACTCCAAATGTTGAAATAGTCCATAAAGCTAGCAGAATGCCGATTTTTAAAACTTTCAAACTGTAACTTTTTAACATAATTTTAAATAATAACAAGGCGGGAATATTATTCCAGAATAAATAAACTTAAACTTTAAATGACTTTCTATATTTTTCCCTCCATAAAAAAATTTTCTCGAAATTTTACAATTTAAAAACGAGCATAAAATAACACTGGGCCATTAATAACAATAAAAAGATCTAGAGGGCAGATAGAATAACCCGGAGGGCCGGATCCGGCCCCTGGGTCTTGACTTTGGAACGAGGTATAGTGGTTAGCACTCTTGTCTTACATTGAGAAAACTGGTTAGAATCCCACCGGATTGTTGTCTGGGAGAAATTGAGATTAATCTCTAACTAATGGTTGAAGGTTGCAGACTCCTGTCCATGTCGACCTCACCTTCACCCAGTAGCTGAGTAAGTCCATCATCACAGTCATCCTGAAATAAAGTTCAATTTCAATTTTTCTATCTTAGAATGTGGGAAAAGGATTCTGTTCTCTATTCTCATTTACGTCTCCTCTACTCGATTGTTTTTATTAATTTATTTAGTTCTCTGTGCTTCTGTTTGGTGCAGTGTGATTCACATGTTGTACTTGTTGAGATTCCAGGTGGATCGTTCGTGCTCCTGTTCTTGGCCGTAGACTACGTCTCTGACATCATCTCACATCTCAGAGTGGGAGAGATTCCTTCTGAGTGAAGGTCAATCAGAGGTCACTGACTGTCTCCCACTCTGAGATGTGAGTGGGAATGTCTCCGACTCACATCACTGATTGGATGAATGAATAATTAATTGTTGTAGGACAGTGACTGCAAATAAGAACGTCTTTTATTGCCTGTCTTGGTGGTGAAAGGAGACAAAGCTGATCCTCCACTTAAAGCCACACATCTTCCAGCCATGAGCAGCAGATGCCGCCTCCCTGTCAAATGGCCTATAAAGCAAACTGCACTCCTTTAATCCTGTGTGTAGCCAGCATTAAAAATTGGATTGAGACAGATAAGATTAGATTATGCCTGCAGGGTTTAGAAAAATGTAAAAGCCTTGTTTAGGCTTAAGCGTAATCTCCTTTCACTCTCTGCGAGCTAGAAGCTTCCTGACAGATGCCAGATATGTTTTGTGTGGATGTTGTCTCATTTCCAATGCTCCTCTTGGATTTGGACCTCTTTATTACAAGCATTTCAGCTCCCCTTGTTATGGGAATTGTTATCATTACACAGAGAAAGCTTTGAAGATGAATGTTTGATCTAATCCCTACAACATTTTGTTGTTAATGTTCCCTCTGTGTTTGGCTCAGGCCGCCTGGATCTCTCTTCCTTTGTCCTCATCCCTGAAAAACAGATTCACAAAGACCTACTGACTGTGGGCTTTCCTTGCAGCAGTGGGCCCAGTTCCTCTTTAGGTTCTGAGAGCTCATCAGTACTGGATTACTGGACTTTCAAGTTCTACAGTTTCTGAACCAATGAAATGAGAGTCGGGTTCATCCCTGGGGTACACATTCTCACTCCCAACTCGTTCAATGTGGACATGCAGTTCAGGCCCCCTCCACATCACTTTTCGATGTTTTGGGTGTCAATAATGCATCACTTTTTGATTTGCTGGCTGTGTCCTTTACATCACAGGTCCCTAACCCTTGGAAGTCAATACTTAACGTATCGAGTACCGGACGTGGTAACGGACACAGAACTGGTACCTGATTAGGGTATCAGTCCGGTCCACGTCCCGGTACCGCATCCCAAGGGTTGGGGATTCCTGATTAGCGTATGCGTTCTTCCCTGTCTGTGCCCCCGTATCAAGCGGTCCTCGGACCGTTACCAGTTCATGGTCCGGAGATTGAGGACCAAAAGACAATGAGTTGCTCAGCCAGCAAGACCAAATGGGCCCCAATTGGGTTTAAAAGTGGGCAGAAAATGTGGGCCCCAATTGGGTTTGTCCGCAGTTTCCTTGATGGCCCCACCTGTGTTTGCCCACATTGGCACACTGGACATGACATTAAGTGACACCATGAAGCGAGCCATCAGCCCGGGGTGCCAGTCCCAGGGCAGCAGAGCCACATTTTCTGCCCACTTTTAAACCATATGGGGCCCACTTGGCCTTGCTGGCTGGGTAGGGACTCCCAAAACGTCCAAAAGTGGCGCAGAGGAGGCCCGAACCATACGTCCATACCTGACAAGTTGAGAGTGAGAATCCGTTGCACAGGGGGGCTGTAGGACTCCACTCCAGAGAGGCTGCCTGTGTCACAGATTTCATTTTGACACTCTCTTAGAGGTGACAGCATCTGAAAAAGTTTTTTTTGATTTGTTACTTTGCTGATTATGTTTGTGTTTGTTTACATGCAGACCTTACATGTGGAGGTTAGCTGAAGGGTCACAGGGATGCTGGAGCCCACCCAGCTACTGATGGAGGAAGTTGGAGTACAGCCTGAACAGGTAGCCAGTCTCTTGCAAGACCACTTCACACACACCTGTATACTTCAACAGGGTATTCCCAAGGTCCTAGACCAAGGGGAGTTACAGAAAGAGACCAAAAAATTGGGCTCATTTCAGGGTGTTGATTGAGGCAACAGAACCCCATCCATATTGTCAGGAGTCAGCACCCTGTCTCCCCTTCTGGTCACCGGCAGGAGCCATCTCCAGAGTATTAACTCACTACACTTCCCAGCAGCCCCAGCGCACAGTTCCTGAATGCCACTCACCAGACTCCAATCTGACAATCACCCACCTGTTTCTTAAGCAGTGCTCAGAGCCTCGGTCAGTGTGAAGGATTGTTTGTTCCACCCCGCCTGCATTTCCATTTCCGAGCATTTCCATCTGGACCTGATCTTCTGTTTCTGACCCTCTGATTGCCTGCTGCCTGTCCTGACCCTCGCCTGGACTCTGACAACCCTACTCCCTTCTTGATCCCATCCTCATGATTGACATCTGCCGGTCTGACTCTGATTTAGTTTGTGGACTTGTAGCTGTGCTTCATTCCCGTCTGAACTAATAAACCTGCTGCACGTGGAACCACTGTCTGCCTGTTTGTGACACATATGATCTGAACACACAGGGACAATTTTCAGAATAATACATTAACCTATGAATCATGTTTTTGGACTGTGGGAGGAAGCTGGAGTTCCCAGAGAAAACCCACACTTTTACATGGAGAACATGCAAACTCCTCACAGACAGAACCCAGCTGGGATTTGAATCAGGGAATTTTTGCTTTGAGGTACGGGTACTAACCACTACACCACTGTGTAACTTCCTTAACATCAGTCCCTTCAAAATCCAAACCCTGCTCCTCATCAACCCAGGTCCTCCACCAAAAATCAGATGAGTGGCCCAATGGTAGAGTGTCTGACCTAAGCTGGAAATTGCTATTTGAATCCACCGTTGGGGCAAAGCAAAGACTGAACACATCACACATTTAGGTGTGTGACTTTGTCACTTGTACAACTGACCGTGTACACTCTTGGCCGTGGACCACGCCCCCGACACCATCCTGCATCTCTGAGTGAGAGTGATTCCTGCTGGGTCGTCTTTCCTCCTGCTCGTGGACTGCACTTCTGCTTCATCTTGACTATGGACTTCATCATCACTCGTCCCTCAGCTTTATCTGAATGAACTCTTTTAGATACGTAGTTGTAGAAGCTAATTTTTCTTTAACTGTTCTGGTATCGCCTGTCCGTCCTGGGATAGGATCTCTCCTTCATGTGAGAATCCCTAAGGTTTCTTCTTTTTTCCTGACTCAGATTTTTTTAGAAAATTTCCTTACCGGGAGGGAGGGTCTAAGGGCAGGGATAACCAGTTTATTTAGTCTGTTTAATTTTTAACAATTGTTTATATTTTGAAGCCCAATGAGGCAAATCTCTTTGTGATTTTGGGCTATATAAATAAAATTGAATTGAATTGAATTGAGATGGAGTTGGAGGATGCTGTCAGTCTGCCCCTTTTCCACGATTAGAGGAGTCTAGTGAGATGGTCAAGATCCTTCTGGAGATTTCTTATATTTCTTGAATATCAATCATGGTCATCCCAAGAGAGGAAAGAGACAGAGCAGAGAGAAAGTCAGAATGTGAAGATGGAACTCCATCATTACTTGAGAGATTAGTAAATACAAGCTTTCTTGAGAACAGAGATGCTTGGCCTTGGGCAGATTTGGGCTTGGTGCCACAGACAGTGAAAGAAGAGATCAGGACGTGATGAAGAGGATTAGCCGCTGGTCTGTCATCGAGCACACCTGGAGATGAAGGAGGAGCGACCAGGTATCCAGAAAGCAAACTAAATCCAAAAAGTAAATGAGACAAACCGGCAGAGGGGGGTCGAGGAGCTGAGAGCTATCCTCCCATGATGCTTTGGGTGTTGCTGTTTTGTGTTTTGCCGTTCTCGATCATTCAGTAGGATTTGATGAAGAGTAGATTATATGCTGCCTCCGCTCTGCCGGCAGGACTTCGGCAGCTGTGAGCAGCTCTTAGGGGGCCGCTGAATGTCCTGCTGCTAATGCTGCCTGAATCTCCCCACCCCTCAATCCCTCGCATGCATGTGTCACCCACCAGACAGGCGTTTGTTGTTCAGAAGCTCCCTTCGAACATTTTTATCCATTCAATCTGGCCCGCATCTGCTGGGAGGAATTACACTGATCTGCTGTCACACGGCCCCCTCCCTCAACCTCTGCCCCCCCCGATACACACCCTCCGATTACAGCAGGGAGAGAGAGGTGGACACAGAAAGGATGCAAGAATTCAGAGGTCGAAGAGAAGATGATGACAAGTCTCGTTGGACTCAAACTCTACTCAAGACATTTCTTCCTTTATTAATTTGAAGTTATCATTTCTGTATGTTTATAAATATATACATTTATTTTATATTTTGGTGCTTCTGCATTTTTTGAAAGTTAGGAGCAGCGTGAAGGCTTGGTTTAGAATACGTTTGTCTAAGTCATTCGGATCCGGCCCTCCAGATCATTTTATTTTATTGTTATTAATGGCCCGATGTTATCTTGTGCTCATTTCTAACTTGTATAATTTTGCCAAAATATATTTTTATGGAGAGTAAAATGTTGAAAGTTATTTAAGGTTTAAGTTGATTTATTCTAGAATAATATTCCTGCATTTTTATTATTCATGATTATAGTAAAAAGTTACAGTTTTAAAATCTGGACATTCTGCTAGCTTTTTGGACTATTTTGGCATTTACTAAGGTTTTTATAGTCTGTTTTGGAATTTAGCTAATATTTAAGCTACATGCTAGCTGTTTTGGCTGATTAAGGCTAGCTTTTTTTTATTATTAGGCTGTTTTGGAATTAGGCTAATATTTACACACTAGCTTTTTGGCTAATTTAGGCTTTTTTTAAGTATTTTGGCTATGTTGAAGTCTAGCCCCTTCTTCAGCTACATGCTAGCAATTTTGGCTGACCTTGTTTTTTTTTTCTTTTTTAGATTTTTAGGCTAATTTGGCATTTAGCTACTATCTGAGCTGGCTATCAGCTTCTGTGTTTTCAGCTAAGAAGCGTCAGCGTTTTTAGCTATCAATTTCAGCATCTTCAGCTATCAGCACTAACATCTTCAGCAGTCAAATTCAGCTTACAGCATTCACACTAACATTATCACAGGTAATGCTATATATCTAGTTCATAATTATGTTAAATAGTAAAGTTTTTAAAGTTTTAAAAATGTAGTTTTGTTGTGTTCAATAAATGTGTATCCTGTTCGGCCCGTGACCTAAGGTGTGTTTTGGATTTTGCCTCCTTAATGGCTCCTGACTTAGATCATCCTGTTTCTTATGGCATGAGTGTCAACCTGCAGGACGGGAGGACTGGAGTGTGAGTGAAAATTTGTATTTGTAAGAGTAGAATTGCTAAAATGATTAATACACATTTTTTTTAATATTGTTTCTAAATGTAATTCCAGACCAAACTGCATCATTTCTAATCGTGGTCCAAAAGCCGTTTTGATTTCATGATCATAGCCACAAGTTTGTCAGCGAGCAGATGGACCAGGTGGAAACGCGATTCCTTCTCAGGGTGACTGGGTCCCCTTGGAGAGAGGGTGCAAAACTCTGAAAAGAGTCACCACCTCTCCACATATTCTGTATTCCACCACCAGGATGCTTCCAGAGAGTTTGCAGGAGCTTTTGGTCAAACTGAGAAAGGGCCACAAAAGCCTTCAGCTCAGCAGAGGCCTGGGACGGGAAGGTCCGGTCATCCTAATCCCACAATCTAAAACGCTGAAAAAGGGAAATATAATGTTTGAGTCAGAGGTTTCCATCAGAACAGATAACCTCGTTTTTTATTCAGGACTGACCAGTTTCTTTTCATCCAAAGAAATTGCTCAGTTCCAACAAACAGGCTGGAGAATAATGACGGAAAATGATCATACAGTATGTGTCTAAACTTTGATTTATGGCACATTTGTTTTGAAAAAATATTGTAAAACAAATAGTTTGCCTGGAAAAAAAACATTTATTTAATTTAAAATAAATGTTTCATCATAATTCTTCTAACATGACAGATTATAGTTATAGTAAAATGTAAGAGTAAATATTTATGAAGTCTGTTTTTTAATTCTCACAGAGACATTTAAAGTACTCTGAGAGTTTTCTCTGAGGGTTTTTCCGGCCTCGTCTAGTTGGAGCTGCAGGTCAGCACCTCTGTGATCAGCAGGTATCAAAACAAATCCAGACTTGTGCGGTTCATGTGATTTACACAGAAGTTTTGTGTAAATGTGTGACTCGTGGCAAAAAGACACAAACTGCTGCCTTTGAGTGAAAAAACAAACAGCATGGTGTTAATCCTCGCTGAGTGCACCTCTGAAAGGGGATCAGCCAGCTCCCACCGTGACCTCGCCTGACGTTCTCCTAGCTGGCGCTCTGCCATATGGGCGTGTGCTCGAGTGTGCGGCGAGTTTTGTTCCATAAGCAGCTGTTCAACTATTAACCACCCCCCTCCTCCATGCATGCACACCCCTCCCCCCTCCCCTCCCACATGCTGCTCTTCAGGTTGAAAGGTCTAAATGGTTGATCTGCTGCAGGATTAGTGCAGTGAGGAGGGAAAGTGTGTGTTTGTGATCCTCAGATCAGGGAAATCCTC
>NC_050520.1:12736332-12758052 GCF_002922805.2 Oryzias melastigma
AAACAGCTAGCATGTACCTAAAATATTAGCTAAACTCCAAAACATCCTAAAAAAACAAACAAAAAAAACCCCCAAAACCCTAAATTAGCCTAAACAGCTATAGCATGTAGCTGAAATATTAGCCAAACTCCAAAACAGCCTAAACAAATCCTAGTAAATCCAAAATACTCCAATAAGTTTGCAGAATGCCAATTATTTTAACTTTAAAACTGTAACTTTATAAAATAAATATGAATAATAAAAAGGAAGGAATATTTTTTCAGAATAAATCAACTTAAACATTAAAAAACTTTAAATATTTTACTTTACATTTTGTCAAAATTATACAAGTTAAAAATAAGTGCAAGATAACATCGGGTCATTAATAACAATAAAATAAAATGATCTGGAGGGCCGGATCCGGCCCCCGGGCCTTGACTTTGACACATGTGATCTAAACTTTCAAACACACATTACTGTGAACACTTCCATCCAACAGCTTTCATCGGGTCTGGGTCAGACTGATGCTATGCTTAGATTTTGGTTCTGAACCCACATTAAAATACTGTGTTTAATCCAGATCCACAACAGTCCCACACCATCACTCCTCCCTCTCCGTACTTCACTGCTTGTCATTGTCTCTGAGGTTTCACAAGTTCATCAGGTTAGTTCCAGATGTGTTGATGTTTGTTTAGATGCAGTTTGTGAACCGTAGTCATGCGTCCATATTTATGTGGTCAAATCAGGATCATCTGAAAATGAATGAGTGACACAGTAGAGAAATCACTCTCCCAGAGTTTGGTTCATCAGAGGAGGGATGACACTGGTGGTGCCAACAGCAAATGACATCACCATAACATCCATTACCCAATGTCAGTCATTCAGTGGCCAAAAGCCCCACCCCCACGTAAAATTAGGATCAACTCGGATAGCAAAAGGTCTGAATTGAAACTGTAAATTGAGGACTGAAAGGAGAGAAACAAAAATACAAAACAGCAGCTGCTACAGACATTATTTTTCATTCGGACCAATGACTGTATAGGTAATGAACTGATCAACCCCTCCCTACCTGCTGGTTGCAAGAAGTCAAAACCCCATAGACATGAGAATTGAGAAACAGCCATTTTATTAAAGTGTAACCAGTGGAGGTTCTCCTGTAAAATACTGAAGATAATGGGAAAAAACAGAGATTTTATTGTTTAATGACTGGATTCTTTGGGGTAGCCCCTGATGTGCTCCTGTTGAGAACAAGGAGTTCAATTTGTTTTGTCTTCTTCAAACATGAAAAAACAGAGACATGATTAGAGGAGATGTTTTCCTTTTCAGTAATGTTCACATTTTTTCAAAGTCATATGTCTAACAATAAATGAGCTGAAATGATCCACACACTGTCCTGCATGGGGCTCTCCTGCCCCCCCATGGTTGTCAGTGGAAATGAAGGAGGAACAAAGACTACTTAAACCAGCTCTGGTGCTTATCTCTGTCACTGTCTGCATGCTCATGAACCTTATCAATCGCTTCTGTTGCCATGACAGCAACTTTTCAAGCATGTTTTTAGCCGAAAGGCACAAAAATGCAAAGTTCATCTGTCTATCTCAAGGGCTCCTGGATCAAAGACAGTGATGAGTGAAATTCAACTGCAAATCAAAGAACTTTTTTGGGGGTTTCTGATTTTGCTTCAGCATAAAGTATCCAGAAAATATATATTGTCTGGGCTAAAAGAGAAACTCTGCAGAAAGAAAATGCTGAAAATAATTGTTCAGTCTTTCTTTAGGTTGCTCTTTCTTTCTGAATATGTTCTTAATTCCACTTAAATCACGTTTCAGCATCATTAGCATTTTTATTCACAGTGAAAGGAAGAAGACAACAAACATGCAACTTTTATTTTTGCAGAGATCTTGACCAAATTATAGACCGCGATGACTGAATTACTTAACCTTAACCGCATCAAATAGAGAATTATGGTAACTACATGCAGACTAATTGAGTCTTCTTTTGTGCAACAGTTTGGGATAAATGTATCTAAGATATCATCGCCATGGTGACCAGACTGGGCGTCATTGGTCTTACCTTTGTACTGCCAACTTTTGGAACATTCTGACATAATCCGTCCTTTTTCGGGTTTGATTTAGTCGCTTGGCTTCCTGTCTCTGCCCTTCGTGATTCATCTCAACACGAGCTTTGTTTGGAGGTATTCAGTCTGTTTCCCCTGCTGAGAATCTTTCCTCTTTAGATCTGTCACTCAGGTGTGATGCACGGGGTCGTCATGGTAACACCTGAAGTTTGGATGTTGGGGAGACGACCCTGGTTCTGGCTGGACCCGCTCAGAGGGGAGACAGGACCCGGTCTGCTTTTATTGACAGATTAATCACTTCACCAATTAACTAACAGTCTCTTGGTTTTACAGTCCATGAGCCCCTCCTGACCCCCCAGGCCCCACGCCTGCTCGATCAATCGTTTAATGGAACATCAATGCACGCTGATCAGAGTTTAGTCAGACTCTCCCCGGCAGCAGATGGATCAATAAAATGACCTTTCAAAGATAAACAGAGCCGCATCCTGTTAGAAACTGAATCAAGCCTGTCAGCCAATGAAAGAGCCGGGTCAGTGATGTCATCCTTATTTAGTGTAAGCAAGAAGCTCAGAATAAACAAACATTCTTTACAATTCATTTTAAGGTTCAATGTAAAATCCTCAATGATGTATTTTTAAAATAGAATTCTATCTGTTTATGCTGTTACACAAATGCACTTTTCATTTTAAGTTGTTAATTTAATTTCTACATTTCTATTTAATCTGAATATTTCATTTATAATGTTTAGAGTAAAATTATGTTATTTTTGCTCTTTATTATTTTTAAATCATTCTTTTTTTCTTTTGAGGGTTGTTTTTCAAATAACTGAGTTATTACTACACTTGACAGTTTCACTGCTAACGTTTCTTCCACTCTCACACATACTTCTTTAGATGAACCCAGACCCATTTTTCCTAAAAAACAAATAATGTGAACAGTACCACAAATCAAACGGACTACAGAAAACATTTAATACATTTCTCTGTCACACTGATGTTACTATGGGTTCTTATGGGTTTAATTATGAGAAGGAACTTCCATATAAAGAAACATGTCAGAAAGTTCAACAAAATTCCAATTATTGAAAAGAGATCTTTATGGTTTGAGGTTTTTATGCCATCAACTTCCTCCAGAGTCAGATGTATTCAGGGCGTTTCCACCTGAACGTCAAGGTAGAACCACTTTTAGAGTTCCTCTCCAATGAAAAGCCTGTTTTTTAGTTTTTAACATGTATGTGTGGAATTGTTCTTATGAAAGAGAGGAAATGAAGTAAGAAAACATTTAGTTGAAATTGATAGATACATAAAGCAGTAATTTTTCATTTTTTTATTTTAATTTGAAAAACAAATGATACACGGGTATTTCAGGGTTTTTTTTTTCCTTCAATGTTGAGTTTGACAGGGACGCACAGGAGTCCTCCTCGAGGGAGAAGTACTAACGTAAGAATACGTTCACAGGCGAGCAGAAGAGGTCACAGCAGAAGACTCCCACAAGTGTGGAGAAGAGCTATCACGAGCACGGAGAAGATGTTTCACAAGCATGGCGGAGAAGAAACATCTTGAGCAAGGAGATGTTTCTCAAGCACAAAGAAGAGGTTTCACCAGCGTGGTGGAGAACAGGTTGCATAAGCGTGGCATCTCGAGCGCGGAGAAGATGTTTCACAAACGTGGAGAATAGGTTTCACGAGCGCGGACAAGATGTGTCACGAGCGCAAAGAAAAGCTTTCACAAGCGCAGAGAAGAGGTTTTACGAGCGCAGAGAAGATGTTTCACCAGCGTGGCGAAGAAGAAACATCACGAGCGTGGAGAGGATGTTTCACAAACGTGGAGAAGATGTTTCACAAGCGCAGCGGAGACGAGGTTTGACAGGCTTGGAGAAGAGGTTTCCTGAGCGTGGAGACAAGCCGCTTTTCTCCTTCAGAATCTACTGAAATCATGTTGATCGTGTTCACAGTTGAAAAGTTCCAGTATGCTTAAGATTTTGAGTTTAAGTGTCATCGGCGACGCCTCAGGAGCTAAAGGGTTAATGGTAAACCATGAACATATATATTTATCTATAAGTGTATTGTATTTTTCTCTGATACATCTGGAGCCTCCAGACATTTAGACTTGGTTACATCACACAGTGGACTGCACAAATGACACGTTATCATCCTAATCTGACCTGCAGACTGAAGCTCTTCACTCCCGCTGAAAGGCGGAGTTCATCGTGTCCTGGAGCTGAGGACTGGTCAGCTGCGGCGGGGGTGTTTGGGGGCCGCTCTATCTGCCCCTGATAACTGCAGACATGCACCCAGCTCCATATCAGTGGCTGCACATGTAATTGCAGATGACATGGAACATAATGCACCAACTAGATTCTGGCCGGCAGACTAATGGCTCATAAATTCAGCAGCCCCGGAGCAGGAAGCTGTCAAAACTCTGCAGTGCATTGTGGGTTAACGCTTGTTGTACACCTCCCTTTATCCTGCAGCGCCTTCGGTGTGCCAGTTGGGGGGTGGGGGGGTTGTGAGAGGATCAATGTGCCCCCTCCCCTCAAAGCTGCCACTGACTCTGCGTTCAGTCAGCCATACTAAAAACCATTTTCTTTTTAATTAATCATGCCAATACGATGCAGCGGCTCTGATCCGGGGGGGAGCCGGCTGCTTCAGCTCGGATCAATGGCGCGGGGCCGAGAGCTCCAGCAGCATCAATATTTTCCAAAGTGCAAAATAATGAAATTCCTGGAGGTCTGGGATGCCCCAAATAAAATGCCCTGGGGATACAGGTGGCCCAAAAAGCCCCCGACTGCATTCAGTGTATTTGTTAGGCTACTTGGCTCCTTTGTGTAGTACAAAAGAGGAGCAGACTCCTGTAAATCACTCCAGCCTGCTCCAGATCTCCCCAGGCTGGTCATCTCTCTGAAGAATTCACAGGCCGAAAGATGTACTTTTATAAATCCAATTTCTCTTCATCAGTCTTCTTAAAAATTAAATACTATTACAAAATAAATAAATAATAGGTGAGATCAGTAAGTCTGCTGTGCATCCACAAAGACACCACTCGGAAATAACCTGTATATAGTTTACATATATATATATATATATATATATATATATATATATATATATATATATATATATATCTGTATATGGGGTGTATATATTTCCTAGTTAAACTGCAAAATTGTGTCTAAAAAAAAGATTTAGGGTGTTTTCAGATTGGACACATTCCGTGAACCAGAGCTCTATTTACCCTAATATTCCAGAATACTTTTTCATACTTAATACTCCCAAGAGAACCGCTCTCGAACTCTACTTTCGAGAAGGTCTCTGTTCAATTCCACTCGGGCTGATCTCTGTTTTTCTCTGAGTTTTTCTTGGTCTGAGGATATACAGATGTTAAATGTCCGTAGGTTCAGATCAAGTCCACTTATTTGTGGACGAATCTTGATTGTTTTTGGTCTGTATTTAGACTGCCATCTAAATAGATTTCTGTTTCTGACCAAACCTTGTAAACAAAGCCATCTGACTATGGATCTCTTGGGTCATTGGTCAGCAGTTACGGGGGCGGGGCAAAACAAAAAGAGAAAGATAGAGGTGCTGCAGTTTGCCAGGATTTTTCACTTAATCAAACTTTTTATTTCGCTGATGGATTTTGAGCGTCTGTATGAAGGACAGGTTGAACACTTTTTACTGCTAATTTGGTACCACGACTCGATTGTCTTGAAAACAGTGAGAATCAATGTGGATCATGCAAAGTTGTTTAAACGAGCCTGAATTCATCCGACCACATTTTAATGAGTTACTGCATCTCATTATCGTGGTGTTATTTTTATCGTTCTGAAGAGAATTCTGTTAAGGAACTACCAGGAAGCTTTAAGGATGACGTCACAGCAGCAGGCGGCGCGTGCCACATAACCAGACACTGGAAAGCATTTCAAAAGTGTTTTTTTTAGCTGTGTAGACCAAATGTTCTAAAACATAAGGATTCGTAACATTTTTTTTCCTATTTGCTAACACAACAATTGTTGCTTTACCTCTGTCTCTGGCTCATCTGTTGTGTATTTCTTACTCTGTTTACATCATGTGACTATCATCTACGGCAGCCATTTTGTTTACATTATTTTGGTCTCTGAGCAGATAGTTTTTAGACTGAAGAATCTCAGAGCGAATCGAAGCTCAGTCCAATTGGAAATGAACCGAGACCACCTCAAAAGCTGGGTCAGACAACTGTTCCTGGTCCCAGACTAGGACTCATTTGTGTGTTTGTTTCACAATAGTGCTGCCACAAACGATTATTTTAGTGGTCGACTAATCACCGATTATTTTTTCCGATTAGTTGACTAATCGGGTTGTGTGCAAACTGGATGTAAAACCCACATCTTAACCATCTTTAGCTTTAAACTAACTGAAAACTAGATATATTCACGCTAGCATTATCTGTGTGAATGCTGTAAGCTGAATTTGGCCACTGAATATACTGAAATTGATAGCTGAAAACGTTTAAAGCTGATAGCCAGATAATTTAAATGCCAAATTAACCTATAGAATAAAAAAAAGCCTAAGTTAGCCAAAACAGGAGGCATGGAGCTGAAATATTAGCTAAAATAGCCTAAAAAAACCTTAATAAATGATTAAAAAAAAGCTAGCAGAATGCGAATATAATTTTCAACTTTACTACATTCTAAATGCATATAATATAAAGTAATGACTAATCGACTATTAAATTAGTCATAGACTATTTTAATAGTCGATTAGTCGCATTATTTCAGATCATAAGCGGACCAAATGTGTCCAGTCTGAGTACACTGAATAATTTCTGTTCTCGGAGCACAACTACTGGATCAACGGCCACCATAGATATTATGGGATACAAACATAGAGAGGAAACCGATGAGCTGCAGACAAATAAGAAGCAAAGATGAAACACAACAACTCTTTGAAAGGTTGTCGCATAAATGCTCTCATTTACGCTGATACACATTTCTATTTATATGTCAGACACTTTGTTAGTCATCAGTTCCTCAGCACTGCAGCTGCCACCATCCTCTGATTTACATGGCACGTCTTCTAGCCACTAACCATCTTGCATTATGCCTCCGCTGTACCACAGCAGCAGAGTGCTGTACCTGACCTTGATGTAGATGTTCAAAATTGGTTAGCAAAAAGTAAAGCTTGCAGAAGTGAACTATCTCGACGAGGATTGCAACGTTTTGGACCTCCTGTCTCTTTCTGTTGCTTTTCCCAGCCTTTGTAATTCCTGGCCAATGACTGAAGAGATCTTTTGTCATGTGGTTCTGTTTACAGGCTTTGGTTCAAGACAAAAATGTCTGGGTGATGGCAGTCTGATTACACGCCAAGAGCAAGGTTCAGGACTTGATCTGGACCAACAGCCTTTTCCAGACTAAATAGACCCTTAAATATCTAATGAACGATAGACTGGAACACTGGAACGCAGGCGCAGCCTGGAGGAAAGCAGCTGTTTCCTTAAAACCTTCTTATGCCATAAAGCATTCACAGTTCCAACATATGGAAGCTGCACTTCTAAAGCCCCACACTGTCCGAGCTGCTGGAGGACATCACCAAGTACATCTGGAATCTGCCAGGTTTATATCCAACCAGACCTACAAGACCAAACCAAGGTGCTCCACCATGTTCAAATATGACTTCCTGTCTGCTCATCAGATTGTTTCCCAGTGACCTGTGGAAGTTTTGCTGGATCTTTTAGCAATGTCTCCATCAATGATAAGTGCTGGCTGAAGACCCAAAGCCTGAAGGTTTCTCTCCATCTCTACTTCTGAGACTCAAGTCTTTCTAGTTCATCCTGTCACACAAATGGTTCCAGTTAACTTCTTCAGAGTTCATTTTTGTGTGTTTCTGTCAGAAATCCATTTGATCAAAGAAACGTCCTCTTTGATCAATTCTCTGCATTGTCGGCAGGTCTGGACTCAGATGGCAGCATTCAGTAAATAAAGCCATGGACAGAAATGGACGGAAATGAAGGTTTTTTTCTGACTTCTGTGTGTTTGCGTAAACTCACAAACCCCATGTACAGTCGCTCCTGTTTACACAGCGTCTTCATCACCATGGAGAAGGTTCTGACTTTTGCCTTAAAATGTAAGATTTAAAAATAAAACACTGATATCCCTTCAGTTAAAATAAGATTAGTTAAAACCTGCTCCATTTTAATTTGTTTAAAAAGTAGATGCACAAACTAAAGCATCAGTTTTGGTCCTTTAAGCTCCAGTGTGAGGGTTTTCTTAATTGTTCTCCATTACTAAAGTGAAACTTGCATGTGGCTTCAGTCTTCTGAACTCTAATAGAGATTTGAAATGCAGTAAAGCTGCTTCTTGTGAAAATGATCCAGAACCTCCCACATCCTGCTGAGCCCAGGAGATGCTGACCCAGCACCACCTGAAGACCAGGGCAGCGGCAGGTGGAGAGCTGTCTGCGTGAAGGCGGGATCAGCAGCAGAGCAGCCAGAATATCAACTTTAAACTGCTGCTGTTCACACTGAAGGGTTTCATATCATGAATGTCTGGGTGTTTTCCCTCATGAAGCTCTTTGCTGCCACCTGGTGGCTTTTTCCTGTTCCTGATCAAATTCTCACAGACCACAGTGACTAGTTTCACTCTTTATAAAAGTATTACACTGCTTTGTATTTTTTGTTGTTACCATTATGATGAACGACAACAGAGTTTACATGCTAGTTGGTGATGGAGAAAATGTTGAGTTGGCACCTCATGTCATAAACGTCGCTGACCTCTAGACTGGAGAATGACAGAATCCTCACAAAAAATATCGTGATACGTTTACCACACCCATGACTACCGTACGTTCCATCTTCATGATCCCCTCAGCGTGAGAAACAGAGGTGTGGCGTGAGAGCGCGAGAGATCAATCGAATGTGTGAGTCGAAATCAATCAAATGAGTCTCACGGCCAGTGCTGAGAGTTGCTAGCCTTGTAATATTCTAGCAACATGCTAATGTTTTTGGTTAATTTGTTATCTTCTGAGGTTTTTATAGGCTAGTTTAATGTTTAGCTTCTGTTTTAGCAACATGCTGCATTTCTTGATTTTGTTTACTGAGGAATTGGCATCTATTAGGGATTTTTAAGCAATTTTACAACAAATTTTTCAGAAATTTAGGACAACTTCGACACTCTTCTTAGTTCTTTAACAAAATGTCCAGTCTTTTAGCAAATTTAACATTTTGAAAATAGCTTTTTGCATTTTCAGTAAATCCCTGCAGCAATTAAAGTCAATTGCATCTCCATTTTTAGCAAAAAGCTTCAGCATCTTAAGCAACTACGTTCAGCAAAAGCATTCACACTAATATTATCGCAGGTAATGCAACTTTTCTAGTTTAATATCAGAAACTAATGAAGGACAGAGGCTGCACGATTCATTAAGAGTTTAATAAACTATCTTCTTCAATGTCTTTATTTCTAGTTAGTTTAAAGCTAATGATTGTTAAGATGTTTGCTTTACATCCACTTTATGCATGATCCGATTAGTCGACTAATCTGAAAAAATAATCGACTATTATAATAATCATTTGTGGCAGACCTACAGTAGCATTACCTGACCCTGTTAAAATGATGAATTCTGCTTTTGACAAAAAATGTTTATTTAAAAACAAGCAAACAGACTTGAACAGCTCATTCTCCATGATCCACAGCTACAAGCCAGAAGGAAGGCTGATAAAAGGCGAAGAGGAACGATGAAGAACGGGAGAGAAAATCAGACAGAAAAAGCCCCCAAACCCCCCAGAACAGAAACAAGTCAAAACAGAATCGACCAAATATTCTGACTGATAATTATTCATCACAAAACCACATAAATCTGCATTCACACCACAAAAATACAGGTGACTTTACTGTACACTGCAGAAGTTTCCAAACAGCACACAATCCACAGGCTCACTGCAGCAAGGAACTCTGGGAGATTGAGTTTAGTGGTTCCCTCATCACTTCCCCTTTCAGCTTCTTTTAAAAAAATCAATCAGAACAGAGAAAGTCTGGTCAACCACGAGTCCAACAAACTCCCAGTGGAATGTTGGCAACACCAGTTAGCCTGACACGTGCACTCACACGTGCACTCACACGTGCACTCACACCCACAGAAGTGTCAGATACAGTACAGGCAACAGCACACTTCTGAAACAGCTAAAACACTGAAAAACGCTCACGTTCTGTCCAGTTTCCGTCTGATTCTTGATGTTCCAACGAGGATTGAAGCTCGAAGAACTGAAACGAGGCAGAAGGACGCGTTCACTGAGATGGATGCAGCTTCTTTTGGTTTACTTTGGTGAGAGATTTGGGGAAGAACAGCTGATCTGATGATAGCTGATCAAATGTTTTCTTCTGCAGCCTCATCATTTAAGTGTAGCTGGTTTGAGTGACACGGCAGCGACTTTGTTCTCCCGACTGTTTCCATTGCTGCCCACAGATGTGCCTGTTCCGTCGGCCATGACACTCGGGCTCCCCGTCGTGAAGATGATCAGAAACGGATTCAAATTGGGAACAAAATGAAACAAACGTCCATCTTCTGTTTCTGATGTCATTCATCTCCATAGCAACATCTCAATAAACAAGAAAAATAAAATAGTCATTTAAAACTCAAAGCCTAACTACATTTTGACCCTAACTCCAGTGTGGGGTAATAAACTAACTCGAGTACGTGAGACATGGACACAGTGCTTTACAACGAAAACAGGAACCACAGGAGAGACGAGAAAGGCCGACGCCTACGTCCAGCCAGCAACCAAATCTAAAGGAGACGTGTAACTGTTAAGAACGGTCAGAGGACGACGTGGAGGCCTTCAGTCAGCAAATCCAGAGCTCTGCCAGGCTCCTCCGTCTCCCTCTTGTCTCTGAGGGGAGTCTCAAAGGCCACGGCACAGTGGGAGGCGGCGCAGGCGTGACCCCGCCCTTTCACAAAGTCCGACCAGGACCTCCGGTGAACCCCGCTCACTCTCTGACGTGGCGCCTCAGGGATTGGTGGATTCCATCGAAGGCCGGCCGGTCTGTGATGTTACGACTCCAACAACGCATCATCAGGTCGAAGAGAGAGGGGGGGCAGAGGGGGGGGCTGTAGAGGAAGATCTGGATGGGGGAGAGGGTTAGACTGAATGAATGCATTCACAGTTATTAGAAAAGTGAAGAAAAATATCTTCAGATAACATGAAACTTTATTTTTCACCCATAATTCTAAGTAAGGCCTGGTTCACATAGACGTGGAGCGGAGTGTGGATGGAGAGCGCGGAGAGTCGCAGGTACTCATTCGTGACGGTGGACAGACGCGTCTGCTCAGCTGTGGGTATTTACATCATCTACAATGACGTCGTCCATCTTGATGTCGCCGACTGCTCTCTGCCTCTCTCGTTAACTCTGTTTCTATTGGGCTGTGAATGTTGACGCGTTAACACGATTAATAAAACATAATTACTTTAATACGTATTGACTCCCTCAAGCACAAGTGCAGCTGTGAGGTCAGCGCAATAAAACTGTCAAAAAAACTTCAACTTTTAACGTTCTGCGATTGAGATTCTATTCAACTAAAGAGATAATATGGCATTTCTTTGTAGTTTTTGGACAACAGTGCTCTTTTATATTTAGAAATAAGGTGGAGGATAAAAGTCAGTCTGACAGCTGTACTGCAGCAGCACCTGCTATGAGATTTTTCTTATCTGCCATTTTAAACTTAGATTGTGAATAATATCCGGTGAAACTTGACATTTTCCCACTTTCTCAAACAGATATTCCTGATAATTAATATAATAAAGTCTAAATAAGAGTTTTTAAAACACTTATCCCTTTAAAAATAAATATATCTCCGAGAACTGATGGTTCCTCTCCACAGCCCGCCCTGACAGTGCAGACACCGGGGGCTGTGTCCCGAGCGCTGATCAGCCACGGTGATAGCAGGCGGCGTCCTTCTAAACTCCCGCAGATCTAGACGAGCTGCTGCAGATCAAAAGCGCTCTTTTCTGGAAAATATTTTTATTCTTAAAGTGATAAGTCTTTCTAAAATATATTATATTAATTATCAGGAATATCGGTTTAAGAAAGTGGGAAAATTTCAAGTTTCACCAGATAGTATTCACAATCTAAGTTTAAAACGGCTGAAAAGAAAACTAATGACCCAGCATTGTAGTAGTACTTGAACGCATCACTCACGGATGAATCAGAGACGTGAAAAGAGTCTCACGATGGAATCCGTGAGTAACTGAGGCTTCGAGCGTAAGAGGTGATTCATGTGTATTTTTTAAAAGATTTTTTTGTGTAATTAGTTTTAAGCTGTTGTAATTTTAATTTGTGCATGTGTAAATTGTATTTTGTATTATTTTACTTTTTGTAATCTTTTTACTTATGCACAAAACGTATTATATGACTTACCAATCAAGAATACACACGCACAAATCCTTATTTATGGCCAAATCAAGAATTATGGATCCACAAATGGGAGTGAGTCTATTTTCTCTCCATATCTTTAGAGCTGCTGTGTTCACCAAGTGGACCTCATATGAATGTTTTTGTAGAGTGTAAATCCTGATGCAGAGGATGGAAGAAGATTCCTCCTCTCATCTCCAAACACTTTTTCCTGTCAGAGGAAACCTTTTGTGTTGTCTCCTGTTCAGAGGAGAACTATGAAAGAAAACTGAAATTGACCTAAATGTCTTTAAAAAAATTGTAGTAAAATTTATTAAAAATCCCTAATATGTACCAATTTTGCAAAAATATTTAGTGTGTTGCTTAAATATGAACTAAACTACACATTAGAACAAAAAACCTCAGTAGACGCCAAATTAGCCAAAAAAGCTATCTTGCTGCTTGAATACTAGCTAAACTCAAAAATTACCCAAAACTACTCAGAAAACTCAATTTGTCAAAACGTTAGGATTTTGCTAAAATAGAAAATAACTCTGAATTATCCTAAAAAAACCTTCAGCAGAAAACAAATGAGCCAAAAACGTTAGCATGTTGCTAAAAGAAAAAAGCTAAACTCCTAAATAGCCTGAAATTCCTCAGTTAACTAAATTTGTCACAAATGTTAGCATGTTGCTAAAATATTAGGTAAACTCCAAATTTTTGGAACATTTCTGTGAAAGATGAGAATACAGTCCATGAATATATTTAAGACTTGGCATCTGAAACAAGGAACTGTTTCTCACAAAAGACAAAAAATATCTCCTAAGAGCTGAAACAGATCATAACCATAGAAGTGAAGTTATCATCAGACGATATCCGATGATGGAGGCCTGCTCCGTCTCACCTGTCTGCCCTGGTTCCTGAAGAACTCGCCAGTGTTCTCTATGACCTGTTCGTCGGACAGCAGGCTGTAGGGCTGCTCCTTACACAGAGTGAAGATCTCCCACAGGGTGACCCCAAACGCCCACACGTCACTCGCTGTGGTGAACTTGCCCTGGACAGAAGGACAGGGGTCACTGGACCGAAGCAGGGTGCAACACCAGGGACGACCTGAAGGTGTCAGCGTGACAGCACTTCTGTTTCTGCTTAGAGAGCAAAGTTCTCTGGAGTAGGGCTGCAACAATTAGTCGGCGAATCAACTATTAAAATAGTCGAGGACTAATTTAAAAATCGATTATTCTTTACTTTATATTGTTTGTAGTCAGAGTGTAGTAAAGTTGAACAAAGCTATGAGCAAATTTCAGCGATAAAAAATTGTTATATTTGAGTCCGTGAGATCAGAACTTTGTCTTTTGAGAAAAATGGTTTCTTTCTTTCAGATGCTAAGCCTTAAATATATTCATGGGCTATATTTTCATCTTTTAAAGTAAGTTTTACAAATTTCCTTAATATTTTGGCAAAATGCTAATGTTTTTTCGGCTAATTTGTTATCTACTAGGGTATTTTTTAGGCAAATTTAGAGTTTAGCTTCTATTTTAGCGACAGGCTAACAGTTTTGACAAATTTGGTTTACTGAGGAATTCTAGGCTATTTTGAAGTTTAGCTTTTATTTTAGCAACATGCTAACATTTTTGGCTAATTTGTTTTCTACTGAGGTTTTCTAGGCTAATTTAGAGTTTAGCTTCTAGATTTTTGACCAATTTGGTTTAGTTGAGAAATTTTAGGCAATTTTGGAGTTTAGCTAGTATTTAAGCAACGAGCTAGCTTTTTTGGCTAATTTGACATCTTCTAAGATTTTTTTTGTCTAATTTGTAGTTTAGTTCATATTTAAGCAACACACTGAAAATTTTGCAAAATTGTTTAGGGATTTTTAACCATTTTTACTACAAACTTTTCTTTAGGTCAATTTCCGCATTTTTTCATATGTCTTTAATGAAGTTTCCAGTCTATCAAATTTAACATTTTGCAAATAGCTTTTGGATTTTCAAATTGGGATTTGCAAATCCCTTCAGCATTTGAAGTAAATTGTGTCACCATTTTTAGCAAAAAGCTTCAGCATCTTTAGAGACTACTTTCAACAAAAAGCATTCACATTAGCATTATCACAGGTAGTGCTATATATCTAGTTTTTAGTTAGTTTAAAGCTAACGATGGTTAAGATGTGTGCTTTACATCCACTTTACACAATACCTGATTAGTCGACTATTAAAATAATCTTTTGTGGCAGCCCTACTCAAAAGACACACATAATATAATAATACAATAATAAACGCATATCTTGCTGGGGTTCAAGTCTTGTAAATGAGGGCTCACCTGATCCCTCACTGCTTCATGCTTACCTACAAGACGGTTTTCTGTTTCAGAATTCAAAATATCTACTGAATATAAATACAAAAACAGGTCAAGTGAAGCTGTGAGAGCTGCTGCGGCCGTGTCCTCACCAGCAGGATGCTCTCCCAGGCCATCCATCGGATGGGCAGCACCGCTCGGCCCTGGATGCGGTAGTAGTCGCTGCTGTACAGGTTCCTGCTCATCCCAAAGTCGGCGATCTTGATGGTGAGGCGGCGGTCCACCAAGCAGTTCCTGGTGGCCAGGTCGCGGTGCACAAAGTTCAGAGATGCCAGATACTTCATCCCCGATGAGATCTGCACCGCCATGTGGAGGAGGTCGGACAGGCTGAGGACAGGAGGGAGAGGTGAGGAGGAGGAGCTGCACAGAGGGAGCCTGCAGACCGGGACTCCGCCCACCTGACCGAGGGGATGCTGTTGGCGTGTGTCAGCGTGCTCTCGATCTCGCGCTGCGACAGGAACATGTTGAGGTCTCCGTTCTCCATGTACTCCGTCACCATGCACAGCGGGTCGGACGACACGCACACGCACAGCAGCCGGATGATGTTGGGGTCGTCCAGCCGAGACATGATCTTGATCTCCTTCAAGAAGTCGTTCCTGAGGGTTGAAGGGACAAAGACGCTCGCTTGAGAGCTGTTGACAGATGATCTTCACAGCCAGAGAGGAGCAGCTCGGTTAGAATGTTTACTGACAAGTTTAACTAGTTCCAGTGTTTGCCTACACAAGTCAGTTATTCAAGCTATAAACTGACCAATCAGATGCCTCCATATAAGTATCTGCTCTCACATCCAACGTTTGATGCTTCTGATTGACAGGTTTCAAGTGACAGGGACATGGACTTCCAACAAGCTCACTCCTGATTGGCGAGGGTGGTCACCATAGAAACGATGACTCATACAGACTTGGACCAATCACTGCTTACTGACATCACCTAGATTCAACAAGGTGGTGTCTATTTGTTGGAGTGTAACATATCACAAAACTCAAGGTTTTAGGGTCACGGTTCGGATCATCTATCGGATCAGTAAAAAGTTAAAAAAAAAAAAAAAAAACAACAGATAAAAGCCAAAAATAACTTTCTTTAAAAGTTTTAAAACATATTTAAGAAAACTTCAAAGCATACATATACACTCACACATCTTTGATCATAAACAAAAATGTAAAAACATTTATTTTCTGATTACAGTTACATGTCTGGAGACCAAATCTACAAAAACTGAGAGAAAAGAATGCTGAGTATGCAATTTCTCCCGACTCATAAATATTAAATCTTAAATAAATAAGTTCAAATTAAACTTTCATATTTTTTTTTGTATTAATTGTAGTATTGAAACTGTGGGAACACTTAAATATTTCAAATAATGATTATTATCCATAGTACATGTGCAGGTGAGGCACTGCCACGCCCACTTTTCCTGGTGATTTTTGATACTTTTGTCTTGCCGTACTGCCTTTTCTCTGACCCCAGGAGCAGCTGCTGCTCCTCACTGGGATTCTGAACCCAGACACGGAGACGTGTACTAATACTTTGGTTCAGCACTTCAAAATACATAAACTTGACCTCTCAGTATCCGCGTCCTCCACGACGAGTTCCAGAAAAGTTTTTGATTGAAGCTCCTCCCACATGTGGCGGGAACTTCAAGTTAACAGACTTTTGGATAAAGATGCAACTTTGATTCTTGTTAGAACAAAGACGGTGTACAGAACATGAATTTGACGCTAATTGCATTCGATACAATTGATTTTAATAATGCACGCGAGGTACATATATTTAGCTAATATTTCAGCAACACGCTAGCTGTTTAGGCTAATAAAAGTATTTTAGGCTGTTTTGGAGTTTAGCTATTTTTTCAGCTTCCTGCTAGCTGTTTTGGCTAACCTATGTTTTTTTATGCTAATTTGGCATTTAGCTAACACTTTAGCTGGCTATCAGCTTTAATGTTTTCAGCATCAGTGATTTCAGCATCTTCAGCGGTCAAATTCAGCTTACAGCATTCACACTAGCATTATCTCAGGTAATGATATATATCTAGTTTATAGTTATGTTAAAAAGTTACAGTTTTAAAGTTTTATAAATGTAGTGTTAGAGTGTTCAATAAAGGTTTATCCTGTTTGACTCGTGACCTAAGGTGTGTTTTAGATTTTGGCCCCTTGTGTGATTGACTTTGATGACCATGTTTTATATAATCTGTTGTTTTTCGTGTCATTTTTGAATAAATCATTTCCAGATCCAGACAAACACAGAGATGATGTTAATTCATTTGGTTAACGAGATTATCAGTTTTCTCTTCTTCCAAATCAATAACATCTTTTGCTCTGTAATAAGATTAACTTGCTGATTGTTTTTATTTACTTTTCATTGTACAATATTCATTCTGTCCCTCACTCATGAGGAGGCCGCCTGCATACGGTAGTTGTTGTTTTTTCTTTATCCTATACAAAGCCAAAACTTTGTCTAATTGATCCATAAGTGGACAGTGGTGTGGCTGTACCGGGCCTGAAGGGTGGCGTCGGCCCTCAGCTGTTTCACCGCCACGAGCACTGGCCGGCCGTCTCTGTCAGGGAGGGGCGACCCCTCCCCCAGGAATTCTGGAAGCCCCTCAGCCTCGCACAAATGCACCTGAGGAGAAGCAGATCAGGGCTGTTGAATCCAGACCCGCACGGAACCAGAACGTCCTGCCGGCGTCCACACCCACCTCTCCAAACTGCCCCTCCCCGAGCTTCTCCCTGAAGATCAGCTGTTGCCGCGGAAACTCGGCGGCAGAGATGTCCTTCCTGGTGAGGGAGTCCACGGTGAGGGCGGGGACGGCGTACATGTTGCTGCCCGTGACGCCCTGCAGCCGGATGATGTCGGTCTCCGCGTAGTGGGGCGCGTTGCTATGGAAACTCTGGTGTGGGGTGCACTGTGTGACGTCCGGCTCTGCGTAACCCCCCCCACAAGCTGTGGGACGTCAGAGAGGATCCATTAACATGAGTGATTAAGGAAGCCTGAGGTTTTATGCAGACGACTCTCTGATTTACTTTGAATTCAAGTTCCTTCACTGAACACCAACAGATTCTGCTCTGGTTTAGGAGGAAAACGGATCAGAGGTCATCAGGATTCTGACCAGAACCAAGAGAACCGAGCTAACCTCTGCTTTAAGTCATTTATAGACAGATGCCATAAATTCTTAAGAAAAATTTTCAATCTCCTCCATAACACAGACACTTGAGAGAAGATCTATTACCAGAACCATGGGTCAGAACCAACAGAACCCACTTCCTGTTTAACTTTTAAAGCTCAACACTTTCTCAACATCTTTACTGCATCATTTTTGCCAATTGAGATGTTGGGATTTTTGTTTTTGCAGTAATATTTTTTTTCTTATTGAGGTTTTGTCTCCATCTGTGACTCAGTCTGAATATTCTCAGTGGGTTTCAGCCTTTAACTGCAGACAATGAGGAATCGGTCACACAAACACTTCAAATGACTGTCAGTCAGGAGAAGGGAGACACTTTTCTGTTTGTCACACCTTTCAGGTCTTACCACGCAACCAGCCCGGGGTCATGTGACAGGAAGTCAGCAGGAGGACGTCATAGAGAGGATTACCGAGGAGGAGAGCGGAGGAAGAGGAAATGAGGAAAGGAGCAGAGAGATCTGGAAGAAAATAGGAGAACAAGCGTGTAGAGTGAGCAGGTCTATAAGGTGAGGAGACATGCAAAGTGTTCACCAGGATCAAGTGATGAGAGGATGAGAGAAGAAGAAGAAAGATCCTAAAACCAGGACAGAGATGCTCTACGGCAAACTGAAAATGTCGCTGATAACCATTAAAGCACAGACATAGCACTGCTATCAGGTCAATGCTAGCTTGAAATGTTCATAACAAATCCAGACTGAGGAAAAACTAGAACTAGAAAAGTCGTATTACCTGCGATAATGCTAGTGTGATGGTGACGCCATTTACTTTAATCGCTGAAGGAATTTGCTCAAGATACAAAAGCTATCTTCAAAATGCTAACTTTGCTAAAAGACTGGAAATTTCATTAGAGAAATATGAAAGAGCGCTGAATTTGACCAACATTTCTGAAAAAAATTGTAGTAAAATTTCTTTAAAATTATTAATAAATGCCAATTTTACAAAAATATTTAGCATGTTGCTTAAATAAAAGCTAAACTCCAAAAAACTTCAGTAGATGCCAAATTAGCCAAAAATGCTAGCACATTGCTTAAATACTAGCTAAACTCCAAAATAGCCTAAAATTCCTCAGTACACTAAATTATTCAAAAACATTAACCTGCTGCTAAAATAGAAGCTAAACTCTAAATTAGGTTATAAAAACCTGAGTAGATAACAAATTAGCTAAAAATGTTAGCATGTTGCTTAAATACTAGCTAAAATGCAACCAAGAGTCGTTTCAAACATAATTCTTTAGAAGTTTTTATGAACTGATCGAACTTTTGACTTCAAATTCCAATGGTTTTGTTGCAGGCATCATAACAAATATCCGTCTTCCTTCACTCTGTGACCGAACACTGAACCGGACATTGTTCCACAACGTCAACCACAGTAACATTTCCTTCCAGAAGCAGGAAATTCTCTGTAAATTCCCCCAAACACAGATGTTTGCTGGATTCTTTCCAAAGCTCCCTGGCTTTGAAATGAAACCAGCCTGGGTCAAAAGCAGTTTGTATGGTCAGGGCTGTCAAATTATCACATTTATTGGGATTATTTAATTGCACGGTCATTTAAGAAAGATATAAGTGTTAAATAAATTACTAGAACGTTAGTCCTGTAATAGGCCTGTTTTTGAGTTGAAATTGTTTTTTTTTTGTTTTTTTTTATACAGTGGACTGTCAAAAAAAAAAAACTTTTTTTCAGTTCCAACTTTTTTTTTTAATCTGAAAGTGAGAATTCGACAAAAAGGACTGGGGCTGTGTTTGCAGATTCGCTGCAATGCAGGTTCCACATCTGAACTCCAGCGCTCTCACCTGACGCCTCGGCGCTCTGCGGCAGCTCTGGAAGCTTGTTTCTCAGCATGGACGGGTTCTGGTACGCTGGGTTCAACAGAAACACCCTCTCATAGTGTGGATCGGTGCTGGCCGGGCCTGAAGACAGAACACCACAAGAACTAGATTACGAAAACAGACATTTATTTTCCTTTATTAAATAAAAACACACATTCCGGATCAAAGTTGCCTCAAGGTGCTACACAAAAGACAAAGAGCCATCAGAACAAGCTATATCAGGGGTGTCAAACTCAATCACACAAGGGGCCAAAATCCAAAATACACTTCAGGTCGAACAGGATAAACATTTATTGAACACTCTAAAACCACAGTTTTTAAACTTTAAAACCGTAACTTTTTAACATAATTATGAACTGGATTTATAGCATTACCTGTGATAATGCTAGTGTGAATGCTGTAAGCTGAATTTGGCCGCTGAAGATGACAGTGCTGATAGCAGAAGACACTGAAGCTGATAGTTTGCTAAAATATTAGCTTAAAACCAAATTAGCCTAAAAAACTGCAAAAATACCTAATTTAGCCAAAACAGCTAGCATAAAGATAAAAAAGTAGCTTAACTCCAAAACAGCATAAAAAAAATATTCAAAAAATCAAAAACAGCTAGCATGAAGCTGAAAAATAACTAAACTATAAAACCTAAAACACTGAAAAAGCCTAACTTAGCCAAAAACAGCTAGCATGTAGCTGAAATATTAGCTAAACTCCAAAACAACTTAAAAACATCTTAGTAAATGCCAAAATAGTCCAAAAAGCAAACAGAATGACAATTTTTTAAAACTTTAAAACCGTAACTTTTTAATATAATTATGAATAATAAAAAGACAGGAAAATTATTTGAGAATAAATCAACTTAAACCTTAAATAACTTTCAATATTTTAATATCTATAAAAATGTATTTTGTCAAAATTATACAAGTTAGAAATAAGCTCAAGATAACATCGGGCCATTAATAACTTTAAATTGAAATGAACTGGAGGGCCGGATCCGGCCCCCGGGCCTCGACTTTGACACGTGTTTTATATGATCCAATGATCCAATCTGCTTGGGATCAAACCAAATATTTTTTTAAGACTTTTTCAGGCTAAAAACAGTCAGGGTCAAAGAAAAACCAACAAGACCAGATGACCAGACTTTAAATTTGTGGCCAAACGTTGATGCTTTAATCATTGACGGACCGTCGCCGTCAGCTGACAGAGCGGTTACTCGTCTTTCCTCTGATCCGTCAAACCATGAAGCCACACAGGAAGGGAAACCAGCGCGTGGCCCTCTACCTGTGGGGGCGTGTCCAGCACGGGGGGGCACAGGTGGGGTCTGCATGATGATAGTGTCGCTGCAGGACGACAGCCGGATCGTCACCTCTTCATCCAAGATCTGGCGTGGAGCCTGCAGAGGATTCATGACCAGAGGTGACGGGAACGATACAGAATAGAAACTGGACAAATTCTTTGTCTTTTCTGACATTCACTGTGTTCAAGTCAGAACTCCAGAATAATTGCCACCTGCTGTATGTTTACAACCAATAATCATCATCCTGGAGGTTTGTAGCAGACATCAGAAGTTAGATCCAAACCGATCTATGAGTGACTAATACTAAATCTGGATGATGAATGATGGATGGAGGAAGGGATGATGGATAATGGAAGGATGGATGGATGGATGATAGAAGGATTATGAATGGATGGATGGATGATGGATGGATTATGAATAGATGATGGATAATGGAAGGATGGATGATGGATGGATGGATGGACGGATGGATGGATGGATAAATGGATGATAGATGGAATGATGGATGGATGATGGATGGATGATGGATGGATGAAATGGATGGAAGATGGATGGATGGATGAAATGGGTAGATGGATGGATAAATGGATGATGGATGGATGATGGAATGATGGATGGATGGTGGATGGATGAAATGGATGGAAGATGGATGGATGGATGGAATGGATGA
>NC_050520.1:12759421-12765739 GCF_002922805.2 Oryzias melastigma
ATGGATGGATGGATGTTGGAATGATGGATGGATGGATGTTGGAATGATGGATGGATGGATGGATGATGGATGGATTTAGAACTTCCACACAGCTGAAAAGCGAGGACTCTGATGAATTTCCTCTCCATCTTCTCACCTTCTCCAACACTTTGCAGACACACTGGCACCACAGGATGAGGAAGATGATGACGACCAACAGGAGGATGATGGTCACCAGGCATCCAATCAGAATGGGAGTGTTTGTCCCCTCTGTTGTGTCATTGGCTGAGGGAGCAGCTGCTGGGAAGTACAGAAGTGAAAGAGCTGTTGGTTGGTATCAGACGGATGGAAGTTTCAGGATGGAAAGCTGATCTTCATCTCTCCGTCTTCACCTCACCTGTGTGTGGTTCAGCAGTGCTGCTGTTGTGATCAGAAGTTCTGTTGGGCTGATCCCCTTTCGTAGACAACGTTCCCACTGTCGTCGTCTGCGTCACAATAATGATGTCCTTTGCTGATGAGAAGAAGAAAACCGTTTAACTTTATTCTCCCCATGAGGGGAAGTCTTGAAGTCAGGACGCAGGTTCCCACCAGACTGGAAGGAGACCTCGCTGAACATCATCCACACATCGGCGAAGTAGAAGCGGCAGCGAAGGGCTTTAGCCGTACGCTGGTACAGCGGCACGGTGACATAGCGGGCGCTGGGGTTCCTGTCGTCCAGCACCGTCCTAAACGTCACCGCCTCCAGCTCCCAGTTTGCAATGAGGCGGGGCTTAAACCAACAGGAAACGGAGGAGAAGATCTTCACACCACGCGTGAACAAGTTGTTACTGTGAACCTGGACAGACGAGGTACAAGGAAGTGTATTCATCTTAAAGAGCCAGTGTCGATTTTGGTAGCTGGAGTCAGTGAATTTTAAATGTTGGCAGTTCAATATTTAAAGGGTAACCAAACAGGGAAGTTGGAGGCTGACTCCGCCCACAGCCGAAATATGAACATCCAGTCAGAGGGGTGGAGCTGGGGAACAGGACTGTTATCATTACTGGAGCTGCAGATCATGAAGTGGGACTTACATGGTTTGACCAATCACAAAGTTTAACTGTAATATCTCATTTCAACCTGTAGGGGGCAGCACACAGATGGTTTTGACCATATTATCAAGAATTAGACAAGTTTACTTATATTTATCAAAGATTTGGCAAGGACCAACAGACAGCACTTTTAAAGCCCCATTTATGCAGATCAACAGACAAAAAATGTTTGGTTACCCTTTAAGGCAGAGGTGTCAATATCAATCACAAAAGGGACCAAAATCCAAAACAACCCTTAGGTCACGGGCCGAACAGGTTAAAAATCTAGCACTGAGCTGTGCTGCATTTTCAGGAAAGTCTTGAATGAAACGAAGCAGGAAGACAAACCTTCATGGAGGTGAAGTTCCTCTGCCTGTCGAACACGAACTCCATCTCCACGTATCCCTGAGTTCCCAGTGAGTCGTTCCTCCAGCCCAGGTAGTCGTAGCCGGACCACACCTGCTTCTCGTGGGTCAACAGGAAGTCGTCCTGGCCAACCACGCCGTCCGTCAGCTGGCCAAGCCCCCCGAACAGCTTCCTGTTGGGTGAAACGTCCATGAATCTCGTGCACGAGGAGGCTGTAGTTACTAAAGATCCAGAGCAGGGACTGGCCTTCTTTCATGGGTTCCATCATAAATAGAGTCATTCAGGCTGGCGGGGGGATAAGCGGGGGGCATCATGAGCTGACCTTCAGGGGCGCTGTACGAAATCAGTCCGTCTGAAAAACATTGGAGCCATGAAGAGGAGGGGCGGCGCTGGTGTCAGCGGGGTGCTGGTGTCAGCGCGCCGCTGGTGTCAGCGGGGTGCTGTGGGTCGTACCATGCCAGGGACAGCCGTACAGCTCCACCCTCATGCAGACAGTGGAGGAGTGCTCCGTGACGGGGATGAGGCGCACATAGCGGGCGATGATGGAGGGGTGAAGCTCTTTGTAGACGATGGCATAGGTGTTTTTGTTTCCCTCTATAACCTGCATGAACACACAATAACACAAGAGAGACGGTGTACACAACCACAAAACTGAAATTTACAATAGCTAGTCTTGTATTTTTTAAATGGCATCAATGACAGCCGAGACATTAAAAATTAATACAAATTTATATTTTGCTCTTTTAAGTCCAACTCCAACTATATTTTTTGTGGTAAAATTGTTCCCAGTGGTCCTTTAATTATGATTATTCAGTTTTTCACCAAAAAAAGCTGAGTCAATTTTTAGAACATATTTATGCAGAGCAGCAGGAGTTCCTCCTACACCGAAAGAGACAAACTCAATCCAAAACACACTTTAGATCACGGGGTGAACAAAATAAACATTTATTGAAGACTCAAAAACTACGTTTTTAGGACTTTCAAACCGTAACTTTTTAACATAATTATGAACTAGATATATAGCATTACCTGCGATAATGCTATTGTGAATGCTGTAAGCTGAATTTGGTCACTGAAGATGCTGAAAATGATAGCTGAAAACACTGAAGCTGATAGATGAAATTGTTGAAGCTAATAGCTGAAAACGCTGAAGCTGATAGCCAGCTAAAATATTAGCTAGTTGCAAAATTAGCCTAAAAAAAATACAAAAAAAAACTTAGGTTAGCCAAAACAGCTAGCATGTAGCTGAAATATTAGCTAAACTCCAAAATAGCATAAAAAATCGTAGTAAATGCCAAAATAGTCCAAAAACCAGGCTGAATTGCATTTTTTAAAACTTTAAAACCATAACTTTTTAACATAATTATGAATAATAAAGGGCTGCACGGTGGCGCAAGTGGTTAGCGCTCTTGCCTCACAGCGAGAAGGCCCCGGTTCGGTTCCCGGCTGGGACCTTTCTGTGTGGAGTTTGCATGTTCTCCACGTGCATGCGTGGGTTTTCACCGGGGACTCCGGCTTCCTCCCACCGTCCAAAAACATGCTTCATAGGTTAATTGGTGACTCTAAATTGCCCCTAGGTGTGAATGTGAGAGTGGATGTGTGTGTGATTGAGGCCCTGCGACAGACTGGAGACCTGTCCAGGGTGTACCCCGCCTTCGCCCTTCAGTAGCCGGGATAGGCTCCAGCACCCCGCGACCCCGAAAGGGAAGAAGCGGATAAGAAGATGGATGGATGGATGGATGAATAATAAAAATGCAGGAATATTATTCCAGAATAAATCAACTTAAACCTTAAATAACTTTCAATATTTTACTCTCCATAAAAATATATTTGTCAAAATTATACAAGTTAGAAATAAGCACAAGATAACATCGGGTCATTAATAACAATAAAATACAATGATCTGGAGGGCCGGATAGAATTAAATCTTGAGTGTATGTACATACGTCTTTAAGGCCAACAGGAAGCTTTTAGGTTCATGTAATTTCCTTTGATAGAATTCTAAATAATGATAAACTCTGATGGGAAAACGAGAGGAAACTCTTCTCCTTCTCGGCCCATGGCTCATGCTGCCCTTCCTGGACCCTCGTCTTCCTGCCCGCTGACTTGTTCTCTTGTGTTTGGGTCACTCACCGCGTTTCCCTGACGGTTTTTCCACGGCTTCCACGTCTCCCCGTCTCTGCTGTAGCTCAGGCGGTACGCCCGGGCGAACTCCTTCCCCAGGCCTCTGGCATATCGGCCCTGAGTCCCAACCAGCGTCAGGAAGGTGAGCACTTTCAGGTCCACCTGGGAAAAGAAAAGACGACTGACGTTCAAACTCTGCTCTTCCTCCTGCTCCACTCAGCAGCATCATCCTCACATTTTCCCTAAAGGAGCTCTGAGGTGAAATCCTGATGCAGGTTAAGCTGTGCACAATAAACCTTTGACCTCAGGAAGTTATTTTTAAGGGATGAATGATATTTCAACACCATGCAAATATCTGCTAATGTAGTGAAGGATATTGTGTTTAAAGAGAGACGGACCTGCAGGTACTGACTGTCCGAGCGCTCTAGCTGTCCTTCAGGGCACCAGGCTCCGTCTCCGTCCTCGCGGTTTAGCCTGTGGAGAGGAAACATGTGGACCTTTTTCAGCTCCATAAGAGGCTCGGAATTTGTTTAACCTTGGAATTTTTTTCAATTTTTTTTTAAATCTCTGATTTTCTTTCCTGAATATTAGCTCTTGAATTTAAAAACATTGAAATATTTAAGTTGTAAAATAATTTTCGAGTCATAAAATGCTGTTGTTTAAAAAGCAAGGTTCAAAAGAATTCTGAAAGATAATTCATTTATAAAGTTTAGAAAAAAAATTCAGAGGTTAAAAAAATTTTGAAAGAAATTCAAAGGTTAAAAAATTCAGGTAAATATTCAGAGATTAAAAATACTTGAGGAAAAAAATACAGAGGTAAAAAAAAATCTGGAAAAAAAAAATTGGGAAGTTAAAAAAAATCCGGAAAAAAAATTCAAAGTTTAAAAAATTGAGAATCTGATGGAAGTGAAAAACTTCCATAGAAACAGAACATCTTCAGAGGTCAGTCGGAATGCTGGGAGCAGACATGTGCCGGTTAAGTCTGACATTTGCACATCTCCAGACAGACCTCAGAATCCGCGCTGAAGGATGAATGTGTTTTTAGACTCAAACACAAAGCCTGCTGTGGTTTTATCCTACTGGGTTTGATGCATCAGTGGCTGATACCCATGAGCCAATTTTTTCTTAGGAATACCATGATGGTAGGACCTTTATCCTCCTATTCCTCTTTGCTGTTTGGGTTTTTCCATTAATCTAAACTACAGAGAGGAACCACTGGTCCCAAAGGAGCTTGGGAAGCTGATGCTTCTTCCAATCAGAATACTTAAAAACTGAAAACACCTGAATCTGGACGCAGTACTTTGTGACATGCTACAGATTTAAAATAACACCCACCTGGCAAACTGTGGGCCTGTGGTCTGGTACCATTTACTGGAGGCTGAGATGTCTTCATCTTTGACCCGTCCATCCTCCAAGCCCAAAGGGAAGCGGCAGTGTCCTGAGACAGACATAGAACTCACTGGTAACTCGCTGCACTGACACGATGAGGATCGCACGTCAGCAGGTGAGGCTACCTGGGTCGATCTGTCCGACAGCTGCTGAAGTTTGAAGGGTCAGCAGCAGGAAGAGGAGCATGATGGTCCACAGGTCTGACTGACGTGTACGCTACATCTCTAAGAAGAAGAGAGAAAGAATGGAATACAGACTGAGTATGAACTCTGACGTGTCGGTCTGTCCGTCCATCAAGGACTCCATCCATCCACCAAACATTCTTTACAACATTCTTTCATCCATCAATACATCAAAAATCAAACGTGAATCAAGTCATCTGTCCATCTCTAACCATCTTCACGCTGTAACCTTTACATTTATGAATCCATCCACTCACCACGCACACACAATAAACTTTTCATCTATTTATCCATAAATTAAAAACTATAAATCCAGTAATTCCATGAAACATAAAGCATTTACAAATCCTTTAATCCATCCTTTCATCCATCCATCCTTCACCAATCCATCCATCCTTCACCAATCCATCCATCTATCCTTTCATCCATCCATCCTTCACCAATCCATCCATCTATCCTTTCATCCATCCATCCTTCACCAATCCATCCTTTCATCCACCCATCCTTCACCAATCCATCCATCTATCCTTTCATCCATCATCCACCTTTTCATCCTTTCATCCATCCATCCATCCTTCACCAATCCATCCATCCATCCACCTTTTCATCCTTTCATCCATCCATCCACCTTTTCATCCTTTCATCCTTTCATCCATCCTTCAACAATCCATCCACCCATCCATCCTTTCATCCATCCATCCATCCTTTCATCCATCCATCCATCCTTTCATCCATCCATCCATCCTTTCATCCATCCATCCACCTTTTCATCCTTTCATCCATCTATCCTGTCATCCATTCACCATCCGTCCATCCTTTCATCCATCCATCCATCCACCCATCCTTTCATCCATCCATCCACTTTTTCATCCTTTCATTCATCCTTTCATCCATCCATCCATCCTTTCATCCATCCATCCATCCTTTCATCCATCCATCCACCTTTCCATCCTTTCATCCATCCATCCATTGTTTCATCCATCCATCCACCCATCATTTTACCATCCATCCATCCACCTTTTCATCCATCTATACATCCATTCACCATCCATTCATCCTTCCATCCATCCATCCATTCTGTGGATCATGCACCTTTAATCCATTCAGGACCCACAAACTATCCATCTGTTCGTTCGTCCATCTCTGACCAATAAATCAAATCATCTATTCATTCACATCCCCATTCATCCATCTATCTACCAACTAAAAAC
>NC_050520.1:12766374-12787638 GCF_002922805.2 Oryzias melastigma
TGCGGCTGTAAAATGCTTCAAAGCGCTATTGCTTTCAGCAATCAGACGCAATTTCTTCAGGAATTGCAAATCTAGTTGTTATTAATGGCCCGATGTTATCTTGAGATCATTTCTGACTTGGATAATTTTGACAAAATACATTTTTATGGATAGTAAAATATTAAAAGTTCTTCAAGGTTTAATTGATTTATTCTGGAATAATATTCCAGAATTTTTCATAATTATGTTAAAAAGTTGCTTTTTTAAAGTTTTAAAAATTGGCATTCTGCTAACTTTTTGGACTATTTTGGTATTTACTAAGATTTTTTAGGCTATTTTGGAGTTTAGCTAATATTTCAGCTACATGCTAGATATTTTGGCTAATTTTGTATTTGTTTTCTTTTTTTGGATACCGGTATTTCGGAGTTTAGCTACAATTTCAGCTATATGCTAGCTCTTTTGGCTAATTTAGGCTTTTTTACTTTTTTAAGCTGTTATTGAGTGTGCTAATATTTCAGCTACATGTTTTGGGTAATTTAGGGTTTTTTTAAGTTTTTTAGGCTATTTTGTAGTTTGCTAATATTTAGACTTTTTTTGTTTTCTAGTCTGTTTTGGAATTAGGCTAATATTTACACGCTAGCTGTTTTGGCTAACTTGGGCTTTTTTCAGTTTTAGGTTGTTTTGAAGTTTAGCTATTTTTTCAGCTACATGGTAGCTGTTTTTTTAGGCTAATTTGGCATTTAAGTCATATTTAGATGGCTATCAGCTTCAGCATTTAAAGCCTGAAACATTCACAGTAACATTATCTCAGGTAATGCTATAAATCTATTTGATAATTATGTTAAAAAGTTACAGTTTTAAGTTTTAAAATATAGTTTTAGAGTGTTCAGTAAATGTTTATCCGGCCCTCGACCTACTGTGTGTTTTGGATTTTGGCCCCTCGTGCGATTGAGTTTGACCCCCCTGTGGTCGATGTTCGTTCTGATCCAGTTTGTCAAACCTCTGCTGTACCTCCACCTTGTTTGACATGGAGGAGTCTTTCACCTCATGTTTGAATTCATGTTTGTTCTTTCAGAAACAACCTAATAAGAGTTTTTGTGGCTTGTGAAGCAAGTCAGTCTGTCAAATGACGCTGACATGAAATGATGCCCAACTTCCTGACAGGTCCCACCAGGACCAAACAACACAAAGACAGATCTGCTGTTTCTGAAACAAGGCTTCAAGCCAGCAACAATCAGCGACGAAGCGCCTCTGAGCCAACAAACCTGACCTAAAATCTGAGGTTCAGCGTGGAGGAGGAACCACGGCCCTGAACATGATGCAACTCTGAGACTGCTCCTCACGGCCGCAGAAGAAGACAAACCCTCTGGAAACAATCTGTCTCCCTCTCTGATGAAATCCTGCAGGAAGTGAGGCCGCTTTATGTAACCAGCTGGCTGCGGTTCGGATTCCTGCCCTGTCGCTCATCAGACAGCAGAGACACGTGACCCCCGAGCTGAGGGAACATGAAGACAACTTAACCCTTTAACACCGGAGCTTCAGTGTTTATGTTCTTTGATTTACTGTAAATCGCCGCTTTTTTCCTTTAGAATCTACTGGAATGTTCCTGTTAACAGTTGGAAAGTTACAGAACGTTAAAGATTTTGTGTTTAAACCCCGATCTTTACCAAATCACCTTTATCTGGGATTGTCCTTCTTGAGCAAAAAGAAGTCAATCAAACAGGATCAGCTTCTACTGATCAACAAAGAAAAGGTGTTGATTAAAAAGCTTCACAAAGCTCCCACAGCAGGAGTTTCCAACAACAAAGAAAAATCTTCTAGAAAGTTTTCCTAGATTTTCTCCCATCATGAAGAATTCAATTCCTAAATTTAGAAAAATTCTACGGCTCCTCTTTTATTTTTGTCTGAACAATGCAAGCCTTTGACGTGAAGATCCACCGGTTATTTTATGGTTTTGCTATTTTTTCAGCTACATGCTAGCTGTTTTGGCTAATCTAAGTTTTTTTGTTTTGTTGTTTAGGCTAATTTGGGATTTAGCAATGCTTCAGCATGTTCAGCTATCAGCTTTAGCGTTTTAGCTACCAGTTTCAGCATATTCAGCTATCACCATCAGAATCTTCAGCAAACAAATTCAGCTAACAGCATTCACACTAGCTGCTAGCTGTTTTGGCTAATTTAGGCTTTTCTCAGTATTTTGGGCTATTTTGAAGTTGAGGGAGTTTTTTCAGCTACATATTAGCTGTTTTGGCTAACCTAATTAATTTTTTTTGTAGTTTTTTTTAGGGTTAACTTGGGATTTAGCTAATATTTTAGCTAATTTAAGCTGGCTATCAGCTTCAGTTATTTTTTTAGCTATCAGCTTCAGCGTTTTTAGCTGTTAGTTTCACCATGTTCAGCTATCATTGCTGGGAGCTTTAACGGACAAATTCAGCTAACAGTATTCACATTAGCTCTTTTGGAGTTAGGCTAATAGTTACATGCTTGTTGTTTTGGCTAATTTAGGCTTTTCTCAGTTTTTTCAGCAATTTTGGAAGTTTAGCTATTTTTTGCTACATTCTAGCTGTTTTGGCGAACCTAGTTTTTTTTCACGTTTTTTTAGGCTAGTTTGGCATTTAGTGAATATTTTATCTGGCTATCAGCTTCAGCATTTTTAGCTATTAATTTCAGCATCTTCAGTAGCCAAATTCAGCTTACAGCATTCACACTAGCATTATCACAGGTTAGGATTTATATCTAGTTCATAATTATGTTAAAAAGTTATGGTTTTAGAGTGTTCAATAAATGTCTCTCCTGTTCGGACTGTGACCTACGGTGTTTTGGATTTTGGCCCCTTCTGTGATTGAGTTTGACACCCCTGTCTTAGCACAACGGTTAGCACAGTCCCGTCAGGGGCTCTGGTTCAAATCCCGTCTGGGACCTTTCTGTGTGGAGTTTTCATGTTCTCCTCACTCATGAGGGGGTTTTTCTGGCTTCCTGCTACAGTCCAGAAACACTAACTCTAAATCATCCCTGAGGTGAGAACGTTTGGCCATGGACTCTTACTAGTTCAAATAAAGCTGAAGAAGAAGACTCCTCCATTTCTCCTGCCCTCCCTCTCCACTCATCTCTGTTTTCCTTTTGCTCTCCTCTGTCCCTCCTCCTCCTCTTCCTCCTCCTTCGTCAGAACAACTAAAAGCCTCAGCATTCCTAACTTTTAACGCAACTTGGAGCTCTCTCTCTCTTTTCTCTGTCTGCGTGAGCCTTGCTCTCTAAGCGCACAAACACACAGGAATCTGCCCCCCACCCCCACCATTTGCCTGACTGCTGCACACAGGAATCTGCATGTTTGTCGCTCGCTGGGGTGAAAGAGAAGAGAATGAGTTCACAGAGAGAAAAAACTGTCCAGCCAGGAAAAGCTGCAGAGGAGACGAATGAGGCTGCAGGAACACGGCCGGCTGACCTCAGAGCACAACGCTCTTCACCCTCGCTTAGAAAAATCACTGCTTTACCTCAAACGGATTCAAACATTCCTCCGTTTGTGCTTAACCAACATTTCAGGTGTGAGTTTGTTTTTGACTCTGTGAGAACCTGATCCAATTGTCCACAGAGCGTCACATGCCCGGTTTTGGACCTGGGGGGTTCTGAGCTCGTTTTTGTGACACGTTTGGTCCTGGTTTGATCCACACTAGGGTTGCCTGCTGTTCTGATCGTCCCTGGTCAGGTGTGACTGCTCACCTGAACACATGTGTGCTTTACGTTTGTATGGAATCAGGTCACCTTCCCACAGACTGATCAAAAGATTCCATGTTCTGTGCTGAGAGGCGGCCGCCGGTCCTAAATTCATAGTAAATCCAGAAAATACAAATGTTTGTAGTTCCTCACATGTACCCTGGAGGCAGAGAGAAGAGATCTGACTGTCTTATCAAAATGTCCAACTTTACATAAACATGTACAACAAAAATCTGACTTTTCTCTGACCAGCTAAACAGCCTGTTCTTGAATGGCAGAAGTGGATGAAACAAACTCCAGGTAATATGGACAACCACCTTCTAAAAGCTTCATTTTTGCCAATCAGGATCCTGTAGAGCAGGAGTGTCAAACTCAATCGCACAAGGGGAAAAAATCCAAAACATGTCGCGGGCCGAACAGGATAAACATTTATTGAAGAATCTAAGACTGTATTTAAAAGCTTTAAAAACGTAACGTTTTTACATAACTATGAATAAAAAAAGCTATGAATACTATTACTATGAATTGCTGAAGATTCTGAAATTGATAACTAAAACGCTGAAGCTAATAGCTGAAAACACTGAAGTTGATAGCTGAGAGAAGCTAAGAGCTTGCTAAAATATTAGCTGGATGCCAAATTAGCCTAAAAAACTGGTAACATTTCTAATTTAGCTAACACAGCTAGCATACATTTAGCCAACAGAGCTCACATAAAGCCAAAAGATTACCCTAACTTCATAATAGCAAAAAAACTATAAAAGATAAAAAGCCTAAATTAGCCTAAACAGCTTGCATGTAAATATTAGCTAAACTCCAAAATAGCCTAAAAAATCTTAGTAAATGTCAAAATAGTCCAAAAAGCTAGCAGATTGTCCATTTTTAAAACTTTAAATCCGTAACTTTTTAACATAATAAAACGCAGGAATATTATTCCAGAATAAATCAACTTAAACCTTAAATAACTTTCAATATTTTACTCTCCATAAAAATATATTTTGTCAAAATTATACAAGTTAAAAATAAGCACAAGATAAGATCAATCCATTAATAAAAATAAAATAAAATGATCTGGAGGGCCGGATCCGGCCCCTGGGCCGGGACTTTGACACATGTGCTATAGGGGACCAGAAATGACTAGTCCAGTTAAAATATGTCTGTGGTTCTGAACTGAAAATGTCCACCGGCATAAAACTGAAAAAACACAAATTCTGAAAAGCTGGTTTCACTGTTGGGTGGAGACACACAGGTGAGTATTACCTATAAGTATTAGAGAACTTTGTTTGGCTTTATTTCCAACTCTGCTGAAGCTCAACTCCGATCATCTTTTGATCTATTGTAAACACGTTTTCTGTGGACTTTTAATGATCATTATGACATTTTTAGCCAAAATCTAAGAACTTGTGTCGCTTTCTAGGGCATAGTGATCAGAAGTGAGCAGGTTCGACTCCCGTCTTGCCTGCCCATCTGTTGAAGTGTCCTTGGGAAAGACACTGAACCCCGAATTGCCTCTGGTGGGAGGTTGGCGCCAGTGTTCGGCAGCGGAGCCACCACCAGTGTGTGAATGTGTGAATGGGTGAATGGGTCTGTGACTGTGAAGCGCTTTGGGCCCTTGAAGGAGGGTAGAAAGCGCTTCACAAGTATACGCCATTTACACTCACTCCCACTGCCCCTCACCTAACATTAGTGGTGCAACAAAAATACTGTTGCTATCAAGCTGTACAGTTCTGATCCAGATTCCAGCTCAGACGAAGAAAACAAAGACATTCATGGATCTGTTTGTCTACAAGAGGATGCAGCTGAACAGAGAGCCTGTCGCCCGCTCACTGTATTTTCTACGTCACAAATGTGATCTTTTAAAAATGCATTTTGTCATCTGCTCCTGATTAACAAAGATTTGAATAAAGAAATATTTTAGTATAATTTTAATACAATTTTTTCCTTAATTTCCTCCACATATATCCTCCATCAACAGAAAAATGCCCCAGGAACAGGTTAAAAACTGAAAAAAAGCTGAAGTCAATTCAAATCAATTAATTGATTTTTTTCAACCCAGCCCTAATTTCAGCTACATGCTAGCTGTTTTGGCTAACCTAGGTCTTTTAGGCTAATTTGCATTTAGCTAATAGTTTAGCTGGCTATCAGCTTCAGCGTTTTTAGGTATCAATTTCATCATCTTCAGCAGCCAAATTCATCTTACAGCATTCACACTAGCATTATCACAGGTAATGCTATATATCTAGTTCATAATTATGTTAAAATTAAGTCTTAGAGTCTTCAATAAATGTTTATCCTGCCCGTGACCTAAGGTGTGTTTTGGATTTTGACCCCTTGTGCGATTGAGTTTGACACTCCTGACATACAGACTTCTTTGCAGCACCGGAACAGGAGCACTGGCGTCTGCACCTTCAGGTGATGAACAAACCTCCTCTGCATGGATTCGAGACCAAACTGTATTGATGATGACCATGGTCTGACCATTTCCCAGACTGCACTGGTGTGTTGGAGCTGCAGCTTCAGCTGCTGGAATGTGAAGAATGCCCGGCGCCTGACTTAACATGCTCAGCTCGGAGCTGACACGAGACTCGGAGGTGAACCGTCAAACACACCTGACAGGGGCAGCGGGGGGTGGGAGTGTGGGGGTCGGCAAAGTCCTGACCATCTCGAGGTAGAAGCTGCAAGTCAGCAAAAATCCAGAAAGAGTTTGGAGAGTGGACAGAGAGCTGACAGCAGCCGGACGGGAAATGAAGAGGAGAAACTCACTAAAACAGAGTCAGGAACGCATGTTTGTGAGGGAAACCATCTGAAGGAGAAACGGGATTTTATTTCTCCACAAAAACAGTGAACTGTCATGAAGGGATGAGGAAGAGTAATGCTGGTTCAAGATGATGAAGACCACAGATGAAGTCACCCTGAAGCTTCCCTGAACTTGGTCAGAAGTTAAGATATAATTGCCTTGACTTTGACACATGTGGTTTAAGGGTTTGAAATCTGAATTATTTGTTTGAATAACATATTTCATTAAAAAAAAAAAAAAAAACAGCATCAAAAGATCCTGGAATCCGTCAGAGTTCTGCGGTTCTGGACTGGAGTGTGAGAAAATGAACTCTGGTCTGGACCATTCCGAGCCCAACATGTGGCGTGCAGCTCTGCTCCTCATCCTCGCTGCCCGCATCTCTGAGCATCTTTACGATGGGATGTAAAGCAGCAGCTGTGACCACAGACTGTTCTTCGTAATGCCATCCCCACGGATCATAACTGCTGCTTCATTTCAACGGTGAATTCTCAGAAACCTCCATCCATCTGTGAGTCTGCAGGGCTGCTGGAGCCTATCCCAGCTGCTGCTGGGTGAAGGTGGGGTTCGGTGGCCAGTCTGTTGCAGGAACCATCACCCATGAACCTAATCATCTAGTTTTTGGAGTGTGGGAGGAGACCCACACATGCACGAGGAGAACATGTAAGCTCCACACAGAAAGAACCCCGCTGGGATTTGAACCAGCGCCTTCTCACCGTGAGGCAAGAACGCTAAACGCTCCTCCCCTCTGCAGCCTCCTCAGAAACTTAGACTCCTTTAAAAACATTCTTGCTTTTCAATTTTCAGACCGTCAAACATTCATATAGCTCTTTCACAAAACGTATGGCTCCACCCCCAAAATGGTTACCATGGCAACACACGTAGCTATGCAGCCTTAGCCATAGAGTCATTTCAGTTCATGCTTTTTTGACATAATATTGTTTGTAAAAGAATAAAAACGTTAAACCAACGAAGGCTAAGGTCTGATGATGGAGGAACTCACAAAGAAGCTTCCAGAAGAAGCGGGACAATCATCTCCAGATGTTCCTGCTGGGGAATCTCAAACTCCTTTCAGATGACAGAAATATTACAACACCAAACACAACTCAGATATGACAACAAAGACTGAGGAAAAGCGGGCCCTGAGAGGTTCTGGGAGTCAGACCTGGACCGACTGACCCGGCGGTTTCTCTCAGGTGTTTGTGAGGGAGCAGTTCATGTTTCAGGTCTGAAAATAACCTGAGCACGATCCTGACACCGCGCCCTGCACGAGCACAGAGTGCAGTCCTGCAGGACACAGCGTGGATCTCCACAAACGTAGAAACTCACGTCTTCATTCAGGTAATGCAGCCCAAATCTCTACTGGCCCCGATATGCAGCCCTCAGCACGTCTTATGAACTATGTGTCCATTTCTAGATTCTGATTGGTTGAATGACATTATAAGCCAGGGGTGTCAAACTCAACCACACAAGAGGCCAAAATCCAAAACACACCTTAGGTCGTGGACTGAACAGGATAAACATTTATTGAACACTCTAAAACTACATTATTAAAACTGAAACTTTTTAAAACCATAACTTTTTGACATAATTATGAACTAGATATATAGCATTACCTGCAATAGAGCTGGTGTGAATGCTGTAAGATGAATTTGGCCGCTGAAGATGCTGAAATTGATAGATAAAAACACTGTAGTTGATAACCAGCTAAATATTATTTAAATGCCAAATTAGCCTAAAAAACTAGAAAAAAAACTTAGTTCAGCCAATACAGCTAGGATGTAGATGAAAAAATGTCAAAATAGCCTAAAAAATTGAAGAAAAAAAAATAACTAGTCAAAACAGCTAGCTTTTAAATATTAGCTAAACTCCAAAATGGCATAAAAATCTTAGTAAATGCCAAAACTGTCAAAAAAGCTAGCATAATGACAATTTTTTAAAACTTTAAAACCGTAACTTTTTAGCATAATAAAACGCAGGAATATTATTCCAGAATAAATCAACTTAAACATTAAATAACTTTCAATATTTGACTCTCCATAAAAATATACTTTGTCAAAATTGTACAAGTTAGAAATGAGCACAAGATAACATCAGGTCATTCATAACAATAAAATAAAATGATCTGGAGGGCCGGATCTGGCCCCCAGGCCTTGACTTTGACATATATGTTAAAAGCTGTTGAAACCTTTAGCATCGACCCTGACTTTAGGTTTTTGAGTGTGAGAAGCTGTAAGCTAATGGGAGAGAGTGTAAACAAAGGGCTGATGGGATATCAGCAGAGGCTTACTCCTGTGCCAACAGTCAATACAGAGGTGTGTTTCTAATGAACTCCAGCTTCCCCATGTCCTTAAATCTTTGTCTGGAAATGTCATAATCAAACGGACCTCTGGGAACAAGTTTACAATAGATCAAAAGATGATCAGAGCAAAGCTGCTGGTTAGAGCGTAGCGTGCTGAGGCGAGCTTTCACTGGGGGGAGGACTATCAAAGAATTGCAGTTTTTATTAGTGTTTACACATAAAAATGAAGCAGGTTAGAATCGACCAATTTGCTCTGATAATTGAGTGTGTCCAGAATATTTTCACATAAAGGGATCCAGTGCCATCCCTGATGGGATTCTAACACAGAAACCACAGAACTGAACAGCAAAGGACCACCAGCACAACCACCAGTCTGAGTCTGAGGTTTCCTGTTCTGAGGAGGCCACCCTCTTCCCTGATTAGTGTTGTGATGTCACCAAAACTCCATAAAGGACTTATATGACTAATAAAAAATTATTAGTCTTTGTCTGCATAATCTGAACCAAAATAAAACCCCAATAACAACCCAACAATAACATTTTTTTATGTTTTAAATGTTTTTTTTAATACTTTATAAGCTAAAAACTGAATCCAACCAAGTTTGACTGTAACCATGGCGACGGCAGAAACATGAAAGAGGAGCCTCCTATATCTCAAAATACAGAATGTATGCAGTCTGACCTGACCTTTGACCTGTGAGGAGGCTCCGCCCCCTGTTCAGCACTCAAATGTGGGCGTAAATGGACCCCTCCCACACACACACACGCACACACCTTCAGCTCAGAAATCCATCAATCGTTCGTCTGATCATCCAGCCCTGATTTTCATTCAGCATCATTTAACCGTAAAAATGTTTCCCTTTAATTTGTCATCATTGATTTGAATCCTGGGTTTTAACTCTTTTAGACGGATTCCTCAGTAATATGCATAAAACTGGATCCTAATGCACCTTGAAGAATTTCAATCTGGGTTGAATGTCTCAATAACATACTTTCATCCCAGGTAAAACATCTCCTTGGTGCAGTTTCTGTGTCATTTGTTATCTTTCTAAATAAATTTGGTTTTAATCTCACATGAATTCAACAGATTTTGCTGATGCACCTTAATCTGGAGTAGGGGGTATCAATTAGAATTTCCAGAAACAATTCGATGTGATTCACAAAAGCCTGAATTGATTCGACTCCAATTTCTTTTAATATATTTCGGTTATTTAAGTCAATTTAACTTTGAGTTTACTAATTTATAGATATTTTTAGAAATATATTGATAATCTACTTTACGAATTGAATATATTTATATTAATCTGGTACAGTTCACATACTGTAAAATGAATTAGTGAAATAATGAGATTGGAATTTTAATTAAAATCTGTGGTTTACTATTTCATTGATGCTCTTTTATTTTAGATTTGATCTTCTATTGTTGTACTTCAATCCAAAATGGAGTAAAAATCGTATTGATTAAATCTTCTTTAATCTGTAATTTCTCAGTGATGAATATTAATCTAGTCCAGGGGTGTCAAACTCAATCACAGAAGGGGCCAAAATCCAAAACACACCTTAGGTCCGGAACAGGATAAACATTTATTGAACACTCTAAAACTACAATTTTAAAAATGTAACTTTTTGTCATGGACCAAACCTCTGGACACGGCTGGTACCGGTACCTTTACCCTTGCCTGGTCTGCATCTGGTACCAGAACTGATCCACGTCTGGTACCGCCTGTCAAGTACCGGGTTACAGTTAAGGTCAGGATACCGGTGCGGTCCACATCTCTTAACCAGACCGGTACTGGTGTGCGGCCCGGAGGCTCTTTTGAAGTGAAGCTATTTTTCCAGCTAACCTAAGTTTTTCTTTTTCTTTTAGTTTATGGTAATTTTGTATTTAGCTAGTATTTTAGCTATTAGCTTCAGCGTTTTTAACCATCAACTTCAGCATCTTCAGCGGCTAAATTCATCTTACAGCATTCACACTACCATTATCACAGGTAATGCTATATCTAGTTTATAGTTATGTTAAAAAGTTACAGTTTTAAAGATTTAAAAATGTAGTTTTAATGTGTTCATTAAATGTTTATCCTGTTCAGTCCGTGACCTAAGATGTGTTTTGGATTTTGGCCTCTTGTGTGATTGAGTTTGACACTCCTGATCTAGAGTTAATCTCAATCAAACACTTCCTCTGGAGTTTATTCTCATATTATTGTTCCGGTTGAGTCATTTTAATTCTCCATCTCAATCTTCATTCTGGAGTCCAGATCTCCTGGATAGATTTAAATCGCTTCTATTATTCCGTTTCTGCTCAGGAATAACTGCACAGAGTTCCAGAACCTTCAAACCCGACCAGAACCAGACCGACCCAAACCGCTGGTGGCTTCCCTAGTCTGTGCGCGTGGGCTTGAATCCCTGGTTCTGCTCCACGCGAACCTTTCGGTCTGGTTCTGTTCTTCTATCGGGTTTCTGCTGTCTGACGTCACCGTGACCCTGCATCGGATTCGTTCCGTCGGTTCGGGTTGCTCACCGGGCCGCAGTTATCCTCCGGATCCAGCTGCGAGCCTCGGACCAGTGTGGCCCGCTCGGCTCGGCTCGGCTTCGGGCCGCGCGTGCGTGTCCGTGCGCGGAGCGGCTCACGGGATCATGGCGCAGGAGAGCGGCGCCTGCTGCGCTCCGGGACCGGCTCTGCGTGCGTCCTCTGAGGCTGGAAAAGCTGGAAGCGTCGTTGGACAAAGTTCTGCTCAGCGAGGGACAAAAAGTTTCTAAGATTTTACATCACATCCCGTTTCCGAGGAGGAGGAGGAGGAGGAGGAGGAGGAGGAGGAGGAGGCAACATGAGCCCTTGATATCTGAGAAGAAGGAGATCAGCAGAGGGAGGGGGAGCCTCTCCTACAAACTTAGTTTCTGACTTTGGTTTGAAGATGCTAAAAAGATTATAACCCAGCAGAGAAGACACTCCAGAGAACGTCTGCAAACATCTGATCTTCAGAGAACAGAAACAGAACATGGTGGACATGCTGAGACAGTGACAGATGTGGAGGTACAAGATAAAGAACGAATGAGAGTCCACCAACTCCTCCTCCTCCTGACTTCAGCCATGAAGCTGAAGGAACACACTGGTTGTCATGAAATAAGATCATTCTATCAGCAGATACTGGATCAGAATCTGAAACAGCTGTTTGCTGAATCCCAGCCAGCAAGGCCCTATGTGGTTTAAAAGCAGAAGATGTTAACCCCAAATGGGTTTGTCTGCAGCTTCTGTGGTGGGCGCACCTGTGTTTGCCCACATTGAGATAAGAAGGACTCAGTAGGTTAGCTCGCTACACTAGCCAGCCACTTAGCGGACAGCATAGCGTGCTAGCGAGCTCTTCTGTAGCAAGCTAGTGAGCTCCACTGTAGCATTCTAGCAAGTTCTGTTGTAGCATGCTAGCGAGCTCCTCTGTATAGAGCTAGCAAGCTCTACTGTAGCATGCTAGCTCCTCTGTAACAAGCTAGCAAGCTCTACTGTAGCATGCTAGCTCCTCTGTAACAAGCTAGTAAGCTTTGCTGTAGCATGCCAACAGGCTCCGCTGTAACAAGCTAGCAACTCTGCTGTAGCAAGCTAGCGAGCTCCTCTGTAACAAGCTAGCAAGCTCTACTGTAGCATGCTAGCTCCTCTGTAACAAGCTAGCAAGCTCTACTGTAGCATGCCAACAGGCTCCGCTGTAACAAGCTAGCAACTCTGCTGTAGCAAGCTAGTGAGCTCCGCTGTAGCATGCCAACAAGCTCCGCTGTAGCAAGCTCCACTGTACCGAGCTAGTAATTTCCCCTTTATTGGGCCAGTGAGCTCAGCTGTAGCAAGCTAGCAAGCTCTGCTGTATTGAGCTAGCAAGCTCCACTGTAGCGAGCTAGCGAGATCCACTGCAGCATGTTGGTGAGCTCCCCCGTTTTGAGCTACTGAGTTCCGCTGTAGCATGTTAGCAAGCTCTTCTGTATCACGCTAGTGAGCTCCGCTGTAGCATGCTAGCAAGCTCCGCTGTAGCAAGCTCCACTGTAGCGAGCTAGCGAGCTCCACTGCAGCATGTTGGTGATCTCCCCCGTTTTTAGCTAGTGAGTTCCACTGTAGCATGTTAGCAAGCTCTTCTGTATCACGCTAGTGAGCTCATCTGTAGCAAGCTAGTAAGCTCTTCTGTAACAAGCTCCACTGTAGCATGCTAACAAGCTCCACTGTAGTGAGCTAGCAAGCTCCACTGCAGCATGCTGGCGAGCTCCCCTGTTTTGAGCTAGTGAGCTAGGAAGCTCCACTGTATTGAGCTAGCAATCTCTGCTATGGCATGTTAGCAAGCTCCACTGTATTGAGCTAGAAAGCTCAGCTGTAGCATGCTATGGAGCTCCTCTGTAGCAAGCTAGCAAGCTCATCTGTAGCAAGCTAGCAAGCTCCACTGTAGAAAGCTTAGCCCCACTGCAGCTTGCTAGCAAGCTCCCCTGTATTGAGCTAGCAAGTTCTGCATAGAATGTCAGTAAGCTCCTTTGTATCGAGCTATAGCGAGCTCTCCTTTAGCATGCTAGCGAGCTTCTCTGTGTTGAGCTAGTGAACTCTGCTCTAGCATGCTAGCGAGCTCACTGAAAAAAAAACCCTAAACTTTAAATAGACCAAACTAGCATTTTCTTTGATGTACTTTTCTTGATTCTGCATTAAGATTAGATAATACAGGTTTTTTCAGCTCCTTTTCATATTTTTAATTCAATTTTGTATTGTTTGATGTTATTTATTCTTATAATTTAAACATATAAATAAATAAAAGATGAATGAATGGAGAATGGATGAAATGGGTGAGTGAGTGTAATGTAACCACAAGAGGACACAATCCATTTTCATGTGCCGGTCCAAAGTCTGGGTAAATGCAGAGATTTGTGTGAGAGCAAAAACAAATTGAATATGTGAATATGTACATATATATGGTAAAATAACACTAATGCGTGAAAGAACGAGATGAATGGGTGTGTGGGTAGAATGAATGATATTATATTGATCTTAGAATGGGTAGATGTAAAAAAATGCAGTGAAAATTGGAGGAATGAATTAATCAAATAATGAACGACTTATGAATTATTTCATTAATTCATTGGAGGTTACAGCCCCGAGTGCTCCAATTACCACCAGTACCACTGTCACTTTCACCTTCAAAGCTTTCTCACGTTCCTCTCTGGTATTTCTCCAGTTTCTGTTCCTTCTTCTTGATGTTACCATCTCTTGGTACTGAGACATCCACCACAACGGCTTTCTCTGTTCTTTATCCACCAATACAATGTCTGCTCAACTCAACTGTACAAGGAGCCGAAACCTAAAACACCCCTTAGGCCAACTAGGAAAAACATTCATTGAACACAATAAAACTACATTTTTAAAACTTTAAAACCGTAACTTTTTAATTATGAACCAGATACATAGCATTACCTCCAATAGTCCTAGTGTGAATGCTGTAAGCTGAATTTGGCTGCTGAAGATGTTGAAATTGATCGCTAAACACTGAAGCTGAGAGCTTGCTAAAATTGACTAAATGCCAAAATAGCTAAAAAAAAAGGTAAAATGTCTAATGTAGCCAACAACACTAGCATGAAGATAAAAGATTAGCTTAACTCTAACATAGCCTAAAAACTATTAAAAAACACACAAATAGCTAGCTTCAGCTGAGATATTAGCTGAACTTCAAAATATCCTAAATAACTGAAAAAGCCTAGATTAGCCAAAAGCTAATGTGTAAATATTAGCCTAACTCCAAAACAGCCTAGAAAAACTTTCAAAAAGATTAAATTAGCCCAAATAGCTAGCAGAATGCCAATTTTAAAACTTAAAAACCCTAACTTTTTAAACATAATTATGAACAAATCAACTGAACCTTAAATATCTTTCAATATTTTACTTACATAAAAAACAAATATTTTCCCAAATTATACAAGTTAGAAATAAGCGCAGGATAACATCGGGGGCATTAATAATAATCAAATAAAATGATCTGGAGGGCCGGATAGAATTACCTGGAGGGCTGGATCCGGCCCCCGGGCCTTAACTTTGACACGTTTTAGATCAATTCATCATTTTATACACTTTATAGCAAAAAAAGGCAGACAGCTTTCTGAAGTGATTTTATGCATTATAAGACATTTGATAAAAACATTCATCATTTATTTCCCTCTAAAAATATAGCAATGACACATTCTGGCAGCACGATTCATCCTTAAATGAAGCGTTATGGCACAAGTCTGTAACACCTCACCAAAAACTTTTCATGAACTGCAACTATGGCAACCACAGAGGGTCAATCCTTTCAAATGGTGGTCCTGAAAAAATCATGTTAACATGAACGTTGTTCCTGTAAAGCAGGATGCAAACGTGCACATGAATGAAGGCTGAGCAGGTTTGCATTTCCGGTTCAGTCAGAGGCGATCAGATATTCTTCACTTGACGAGACCACTCCACACCACTAGATGGCAGTCTGTGATCCACAGCTGCCCTTCAAATAGGAACAACTGAGCAGAGAATTCTCCAAAGCTGGAACTTCTTCTGGTTTCCATGGAAATTTACGATGAAAACAGCCTTGTTGGTGGCGTGTTCATGACTCAAAGAGTTTAGAGAGGAAAACATGACCGCAAACGGTTCAAAAAACAGAAGCTTTACAGTAAATGTGGAAGATTTTAAATCTTTTGCTGAAAGGCAGCTTCACTTCCCACCAGGAGATGCAGAAACTTTGTAGTTCAAGTTCAGCGTGAAGCTTCATCAGCGTCCCTGGACGGCGGCCCTGCCCTCTGACCTCTGACCTCTGACGTGACAGAGAGCAGAGGATGAGGAGCAGCTCAGGACTCTGCATCCACGCCTGAGATCTTATCGATGGATTGAAGGAGCTGAGACACCAGGCGGAGAGTTTCTGCTTCCCCCATCAGCTGACTGCACACAGACATGACTTTTTAAACCACCTTTAACTAAAGATTCGTTAGCATTGACAGGAGTCTCTGTAGAATTTAGAGTTCTGCTCAGACCCAAACACCAGAGCCAGTACTGACCGGATGGAGGAGTAGGCGTGGCTCGTCGTTTTGTTCAAGTACTCAGAAGCCACTTGAGCGTTCTGCCTCATCGTCATGACAACCTGAGACTCTGCTGCCTTCAGGGTGCTGTTCTCCGAGCCCAGACGCTGAACCTCCCCCTGAAACACCACAGAATGTGAGCTTCAGACCCAAAGGTTCTGGTTCACCTCAGAGGATGATTTTGAAGACCAGAGCAAAAAAACAACAAGAACACACAAAATTACGTGTCAAAATCAAGGCCCGGGGGCCAGATCCGGCCCTCTGGGTAATTATATCCAGCCCTCCAGATCAGCAATAATATTCCTGTCTTTTTATTATTCATTGTGTTAAAAAGTTATGTTTTAAAAATTGAAATCCTGCTAGCTTTTTGGACTATTTTGGCATTTACTAAGATTTTGTAGGCTAATTAGGAATTTAATTAATATTTAAACGACATGCTAACTGTTTTGGTTAATTATACTGTTTAAGTTTTTTTAAGTTGTTTTGGAGTTGGGCTAATATTTACACGCCAGCTGTTTTGACAAATTTAGGGTTTTTTTTGTTTTTGTTTAGACTATTTTGAAGTTTAGCTGTTTTGCAGCTACATGCTAGCTGTTTTGGCTAACGTAATTTTTTTAAAGCTTTTTCGGCTAATTTGGCATGTAGCTAATATTTTGGTTGGCTATCAGCTTCAGCGTTTCCAGCTATTAGCTTCAGTGATTTCAATTAGCATCTTCAGCAACCAAATTCAGCTTACAGCATTCACACTAGCATTATCACAGGTAATGCTATATATCTAGTTCATAATTATGTTAAAAAGTTGTGGTTTTAAAGTTTTAAAAATGTAGTTTTAAAAAGTGTTTAATAAATGTTTATACTGTTCGACCCCTGACCTAAGGCGTGTTTTGGATTTTGGCTCCTTGTGGGATTGAGTTTGACACTCCTGGACTAGATGAACACTAACATGACTCTGATTCCTGTCAGCAAAAATGAAGAAACAAAAGTGGAGATTTGATGGAAAGTCTGAGTGTTAAAAGAAAAACATTTCAAGTAAGATTTCCTTCAATAAAAACCTTTATTCACTGACCTTATTCCTGAAATCCTGCTATGAATTATATCTAAATTAAAGAACACAAAATCTGCTACTTAAAGAGGAGTTTGGGAATTTCGCCCTCTTGAGGACAAAGTGTATATTGCAACATCACAAAGTACCAGATTCAAATTCAAACTAATAATAAAAAAACTTTAACTGAACACATCACAATTATAAGAACAACTCATCCACCTCTAGTCAAAGGTCTCACCTGCAGCTGCTGAAGCTCCGCCTTCAATCTGGAAACCGTGTTTTCTGCTTTGACTGCTCGTTTCTAACAAACAAACACAAATGCACAGAGATTAAAGCTCAAGTAGGAAATCTGACTGTATTTGAGAACTGGACTGAGGGTAACGTCACCCATAGAAAATGGTTTGTTTCCAGCTCCAGAAAAATTACGTAAATTCAGTGACCATGTTGGAACCAAAATGATAAACATCAGTCTGAATCTGTCCTGAGTCACCGTTTCTATGGCAACTGCTCTCATCAATTCGGACCAAGCTTGTTTCTAGTTCATTCTCCTTCAACTTGAAAGCAGAGCATCTGTCCATCAGAGGTTTTCACCGTGAGACCAAATGCTTTCATTGAGGCGTCTGATTGGTTGATTCATAGCTTGCCAATTGACTGAATTAACCAGCAAACCAAACCTCTCTCTTCTGGTCTCCACCACAGTTCAGGTAAGCTTTCACACCTCCGTTTGATTTGAGAACAGCCAATGAGGACAAAGGGGCGTGGCTTCAAGTCATGCCCAGCTCCCATCCCTGCAGATGAAAGCATGGGGACTGTGCGCGTGTTACCGTCATCAGCTGCAGGTTCTGCTCCACAGAGTGAACCATGTTCTCAAGATCCTGCGCCTCCTTCTCCTCCTGACGCCTCCTCTGCAGCAGCTCCTCTGTGAGCTGCATCACCCTGCAGGAGAAGAACAAAGGCATGCTGGGTAACTAGGCAGGAGCCCGGCCGTGAGGCTGGCTGCTCCTGACCTGCGCTGGTCAGCCTCGGCTCTCCTCTGTAGCTCCATGAGCGTCCTCCTCAGAGCCTGGTTCTCCTCCTTCAGCTGAGACACAGTTTTGTTTGAGCTGCGTGACGGGGCGCTGTGCTGATAATGAGGGGGTTTACCTGTTGCATCTGAGGTGTCCTCCTCCTGCAGGAGGGGGCTGCCTCGGCCAGGGAGGTTTCATCGTCTCCCTCATAGTTCTCTGTGGATCCTTCAGGCTTAGAGGAGAACCTGGAGGAGATCAGAGGAGGAAGGTCATGATCTCCACCACTCATTCAGGAGACCTCAGTAATGACTCACCGGGTCTCCTCCTCCTCCTCTTCATCATCTTCAGTGCACAGGGAGGAGGTGCTCTCCACACCTGACTGGAAGCTCCGCCCCCAATCCTCCTCCTCCTGATTGACATTTTCATCACATCATCTGAACACCAGATAAATAACGAAGAGAGAAAACACTATCGTACCTGTGGTGCCAGGTGAGTCTCAGACAGGAAGCAGCTGCTGACGTCCACATCCAGGTGAGGCAAGTCCCTCTGACCGAACCACAAACAGCTGAGGCTCCGCCCCTTCATCATTCTGTAAGTTACGGTCTCCTTACCTCCACTCGGTTCTGGTCCTGCTCCTCGTCTGGGTCGTGAGTCTTCCAGCGCATAAACTCCCTGAAGGAGAACGGGTTCAGCTGGTCCGCCTGCTCCTCCTCCTCCTCCTCATCTGTAGATGTGAAGGACAGAGTCTTTGATGTGTCTGTTGTAAATATGACTTTTCTTTGTTTGGGATATGAAACTCTCCCAGGTAGACTAAGTCACGGAGTCACATAAAGGTAGTATAAAAATATTTCAACTGTTAACACAATTGTGTTAACAGTTGAAAAGTTACAGTACACGTGTCAAAGTCAAGGCCCGGGGGCCAGATCCGGCCCTCCGGGTAATACTATCTGGCCCTCCAGATCATTTTATTTAATTGTTATAAATGGTTCGTTGTTATCTTAAGCTTATTTCTAACTTGTATAATTTTAACAAAGTATATTTTCATGAAGAGTAAAATAATGAAAGTTATTTAAGGTTTAAGTTGATTTATTCTGGAATAATATTCCTGCTTTTTTTATTCATTATAATGTTAAAAAGATATGCTTTTAAAGTTTTTTTTATAATTAGTCATTACTTTATATTATATGGAGTCAGAGTGTAGTAAAGTTGAAAGTTGTAATGGCGTTCTGCTAGCTTTTTGGACTATTTTGGAATTTATTAAGGTTTTTTTAGGCTATTTTGGAGTTGAACTAATAATTCAGTGACATACTCGTTTATTTTATTCTTTTTTTGTGTCTAATTTGAGATTTTTTCAAGCTAATTTGGAGTTTAGCTAATATTTCTGCTGTGTGTGCCAACTATTTTGGCTATTAAAGGCTTTTTTGTTTTTTAGACTATTTTGGAGTTTAGCTAATATTTAGCCAATATTTCATATTACATGCCAGCTGTTTTTGCCAACTCATACTTTTCAGTGTTTAATCAGTGTTTAGTGGACTACTAAAATAATCGTTCGTGGCAGCCCTGAAGTGTGGGTCCAGACTAACACAGGTGGGAGGAGACAGGTGCGTCTCCTGTCCTGTGACAGACACAGATCCTGGAGGAGGATGTAAGAATGTTCTGGAGAAGAGGGTCATCATCAGTGGTGATGGATCTGGAGCTGGAGGCTGAAGATGGGATGTGACTAGCAGCTGTGCAGCAGACTCAATGTTGTTTCCTGCGCTTTGCCCTAAACTGCTCAATCAGATGCTAACTTCTGCGTGATGATCAAGAAGGTCAATGACTTGATTCCCAACCAAAACAACAGAATCCGAGTTTAGATCAGAACCGGACCGAAGCTCTCACCATCAGTGATTATCAACGTCTTTCCGCGTCTCTGCCCGGACATGTCAGCCGCAGGCGGTTCGGTTCGCCTTGGTCGGGTTAACTAAGCCACACTTTCATATCGTGAATTTGTTGGTCCGGTTCAGACCCGGAAATCCGCCCGCCATCTCCACTGTCACGTGACCGATCTGTGACTCCTGAGTGGCTGCAGGACTCACGTGACGTCAGGGAACTCGAAGAGTCCCGCAGGAGAGCTGCTGACCGGTGCACGTGCAGCGCTCGGACGGACGGGTTCGGCTTTTGTAAAACCCGGAAGAAGCAGTTCTGCAGCGGTGAGTGTGGCCTGGTACCGAGCGTGTTTGTGCATCCAGCTGAGAAATGTTTGTTTGTCTTCCGGTTCCGGTTGTTTGCATGTGTTTTCCCGCGCAGAATTCCAGTTCCTGAAGGTCCTGCTCACGAGGTTTTTGTCCCGGTCAGACGATGGAGGGAAAATGAGGATTCAAACGGATTTCACGGTTCTTTATCTGGTTCTGCAGGTCCAAAATGTCCGAGGAGGCGGCTGAGGAGGGCACATCCCAGACCCAGTCCACTTTGTCTCCGTCCCAGGTGAAGTTCCAGTCTCAGTCTCAGCCAGGGTCTGGTTCTTCTAGCGGGCCCACTTCAGCCAGTCAGTCCTCCAGCGGGTCTGGGACTCTGAGTAGTGTGGACACCATTCCTGTTACTCTCCCTTCGGTTCCAGAGGAGCCAGAACCGGAACCACAACCCTGGGGCCGCCTGCTGCCCATGGCCCAAGGCTTCCGGAGCCACGGTGATAACTCCCGTCCCACCTGAAGAATTCCCGGTGGTTCTGATGCTGCTTTTGACTCCTGACCTAATTGAGAACTTGGTCTTTGTTTGAGGGTTCCAGACTGCATTGCAGACGAGTACCTGTTTGGACGGGATTCTAAATGTAGCTACGTCTTTGGTGAAGCGGAAGAGAGGGGGTCCCAATACTTCAGAACCTACAGCAAGAGACACTTCAGGATCTTCAGAGTGAGAGCCAAGCAGCTGTCATCCAACCTGTCTGTCTTACCACACATATCTGTCTCTATCTGACTGCACATGTGTCTATGTCTGACGCACACCTGTGTCTTTGTCTAAACACACACCTGTCTGTCTGTCTGACTGCACACCTGTGTGTCTCTGTCTGGACGAAAACCTATGTGTCTCTCTGACCACACACATCTCTGTCTCTGTCTAACTGCACACCTGTATCTCTGTCTGACCGCACACCCGTGTCTGTCTGACCGCAGACCTGTGCCTCTGCCTGATAGCACAGCTGTCTCTCTGTCTGACTGCACACCTGTGTCTCTGTCTTACCGCACACCTGTGTCTCTGTCTGAATGCACACCTGTGTCTTTGTCTGACCGCACACCCGTGTCTCTGTCTGACATCACACTTGCCTCTCTGTCTGGCCACACACCTGTGTCTGTCTAACCACACACGCGTGTCTCTGTCTGACTGTACACCTGTGTCTCTGT
>NC_050520.1:12788481-12814777 GCF_002922805.2 Oryzias melastigma
TTATTCCACCCTTCTGCAGTCTGAACTAATGGGAGAGAATACTTATTGGTTTAATAGTCTTCTTCTTCTTTACCTTTCGGTTTATCCCATTTTTGGGGTCGCCAAAGCGTAACAGCACCCACTGTTTCCCATCAGTGATTTGGCAGAGTTTTTACGCCCCTCAAGTACCCTGTACTTGAGGGGCACAGGGACCCAGTTAGGCAGCAGCGTCAAGGGTCTTGCCTAAGGACCCAATCTGGGTGGAGATCAGTGGACAACCCTGGGAATCGGACCCAGAGCTCCTGCGTGCAAACCCTGTTCTTGGCCCACTGAGCCACCCAGCTGCTTATTTATTGGTGAAGAAAATTCACCATTATTTCTTTATTATTGTTATTATTTTGCTGATTATTTAAAATCTGGCTGTGTGGCTTTCTGGCAAACCATAAAAGTTTACATTTAGGCTGTGATTGTTACACTTTTTCTGTTAGCCTACAAACCGACCCCGGCCCCCCATCAGAGAAGAGGACAGTTATGTGACCCTCTCAAAAACAAGTTTGGGGACCCCTGTTCTACAGCACTTGTTCGTTTCTTGTCTTTCCTCATCACCTTCTGTCCGACCACCACATCCTGTTGTTTTCGATCCTCTTCTTTCTTCCATCCTTTTCTCCTGACCCGTCTTGCCTTTTTTCCTGTCCTCTTCTCTACTACCTCCATATTCTCCATTTAAATTTCCTCATCTTGCCCACTCTTTCAACTCTTATAGTATCTTTTCACAGTGACGTCAGACAAAATGGTGATATCGCAGCTAAAGTGACATCCAGTTTATGGGTTTAGAACGGCAAATTTTACGTAAATAATCAGAGGCAACGTAACCAATTTTAACAGAAATGTGTGCAATATGGATTTCATAAACGTCCTACCTAACTGTATTAGTTTTCAAGTACAAATGTCAGTAATCCTATCTGCAGAATTATGCAGCTGCTTCCCCAAATTTCTATTAAACAAGTCGTAGATCATTTCACTTTTATAACCCTAACCCTGCTCTCCTTTCCTTTCTTGGTTGTGTTTCTCTTCACCCTTGTTACCTTTCTCGTCTCCTCCCTTCTGTCTTTGTGTCCTGCAGCCTTGTTTAATAAAGACGAAGGACTTCTACCAGACGGAGGACAGCTACTTCATCGTCCTTGAGATGTGAGTGGCTCTGAACCCGACCGTGTGTGTCTGAGCGCACGCTAACCTCGGCTGTCTGTGTGTCAGGATGGAGGGGGGCGAGCTCTTCAATAAAGTCAAGTCTCAGCAGCAGCTCAAGGAGTCTGTGGCCAAACTCTACTTCTACCAGATGCTCTGTGCCGTCCATGTAAGTGCATGCTACCGTCGTCATGGTGACGATGCATGCACAGGTGCAGCTCAGGTAACTGTGTATGTGTGCCCAGTACCTCCACAGTAACGGGATCATCCACAGAGACCTGAAGCCAGAGAACATCCTGCTGTCCTCCAGTGAAGACGTATGCCTCATCAAGGTGACCAGGAATCTCACTGCTAATGATTGAACTCCATCTTCTGCTGAGTTCAATAACACTTCTGTTCCAACATAAATTTACTTCAGTAAAACTTGAAATAAGAAACTTTCCATTAGAAAGAAAAAAAACAAGCATAGTTTCAATTAACATTTTTTTTTGTCAACCTCATGAATAGAGATGGAGTTGAATCATCACTCTCCCCCTGACATGAGCCACACCTGTATTTCAGGTGACAGACTTTAACCAGTCCCGGATCCTGGAGGAGGCTGCCCTGATGAGGACTCTGTGTGGAACTCCATCGTACCTGGCTCCTGAAGTCTTCACCCACGCCAACACCACCGGCTATGGCCTGGCCGTGGACGCCTGGAGCCTCGGGGTCCTGCTCTTTGTCTGGTAGCTCCTCCCCCTGCAGCTGTTGTGCTGACCTGACAGAAGTCCTGTCGTTACCTGTCTGTCTGTCCTCCCCAGTCTGAGTGGCTACACCCCGTTCCATGAGAACTTTGGGAATTATTCGGTGTCTGAGCAGATCACTCGGGGAGAGTTCACGATGATTCCAAAAAAATGGGAACACATTTCAAACCAAGGTGAGATCCAATCTTGTGGGGTAGTTTGTTAAAGGGGCGGTCTGGGAGTAAAAATAAAACAAATGCTCCAACATCTTGAGAGTATATGGCAGTAATACAGCTGCTTCACTCTGTTTACAGTTTTTCTGGAAACATTTAGAAGTGCTCAACACTGAAGAAAGCTTCTGATTTACAGTTTCCAAGTTGGCTTTTTGTGGAAAAAGTTGAAGACTAAATAAAAAGGGAAAAGTTTTACAAAACAGTTACTGGTTTGTAAAAATAAAAAGAGGGAGATTTAGTTGTTTTGTTGGGTTCCTTTCTCTCCTTGAAAATACTTTGATCCCAGAGTAAAACCACTTCCTACTGATTTCAAAATTCAGTAATTATGTTTTATTGAATGTCTAATGACACTACTCACAATTAGTTAGAAATCGTTTATCTACATCATGCTTTTCCTATTTGGTCTGAATTTTGGTCTGAAATATTTTGAAGTTTTCTTTGATAATAATGAATGAAAAGAAAAACATTTTCATATTTATGACCCCAAAAATAAAAATGATTATTAAGATAGTAATAACAAACATTGCCCATGTTTATGGTAGGTATTTTTGTCATTTGCTGCAACAACAGTTTGACAGTAACGTCCCATCTTATCACTAGACTTGTTCTGAGGCGTTCCACTCTTTCACTAGTTCTACATGTAGTTCTCCAAGACTTTCACAGACGAATCTAATCTTTTGAATGGTCACAGAAATCCTCAAATAAGCTCATCCATTCAGATGGTCATTTCAGAGAAGTTTTGAACACGATTCATGCAAGTACTTGCATGAAAAAAAGTTAAAAAAGACAGGCAAAATAAAAGGCAGGAAAAAAAGACAAAAAATGATAGGCAATAAAGGCAGGCAAAAAAAGAAAAAACACAAAAAGGCTGGCATAAAAAGGCAAATAATAAAGGCAAAATAAAGGGGAGTTTAAAAAAAGCAGAAAAATGACTGATAACAAAGCTAGGCAAAAAATGTAAAAAAAAAAACAGGCAAAAAGGCAATACAAAGACAGACCAAAAAATCAAAAAAGGCAGGAAAAAAAGACCAGCAAAAAACAGGAAAAAGAGGCAAAGAAAAGATGCCAGAAAGGGGGAAAATAAAAGACAGGCAATAAAAAATAGGCAAGAGAGACGCAAAAAAGACGGGCAAAATTAAGACAGATGAAAAGATAAAGAAAGTCAGGCAAAAAAAAAAGGCAAAACAGACAGACAAAGAAGGCCAAAGAAGGCAAAAATTGCATTAAAAAAAGACGGTCAAAAAAGGCAATAACAAGAATGCGGGCAAAAAAGGGAGGCAAAAAAAAGACAAGCAAAAAGGCAAAAATAAAAGACAAGCAAAAAAGACAGGTAAGTAAAAAAAAAACAAAAGCAAAAAAAAAAGACTGGCTAAAAAAGAAAAAAAAAAGGTTAAAAGACGGGCAGAAAAGTAAAAAAAAAAGGAGGCAGAAAAGGCTAAAAAAAAGACGGGCTAAAAAAGGTTAGAAAAACTTAGGCAAAAAAAGACAGTAACCAACCTGGTTCTGCTGACCGGTGACGCCTTTCCAGACCGTTGTACCTCCTCCACCAAAGTGAACTCTTGGGACCATGTTAACCTCACCTTCTCCAGTAATGCTGATGACCATTTTTGTGAGCTGACACTCATCAGTGAACAGGACAATAGATTTCTGTGTTGTCTAGGTCACATGATCTTGTACTGCAAACGTTCATGGTGGTGCATTGGTGTCAGTGGAGTCTCCTGCTTTCAAGTCAAAGTTGGAGTTGGTTGTGAATAGTTTGTCAGTAAAGCCTAGTCCCCTTACATCTGGTAAACAGTCTGCAGCTGTGTGGATTTCCTAACCATGTCTGAGGTCAGAGGTCCTCAGGTTCTGGTCCTGGTTGTGGTCCATCACTCGTCCACTCCTGGGTCTGTCACAGACTCTGACAGCAGTTCTGTGTCTTGATGAAAGTCTGCTGATAACACTTTGAGACTCACCAAGTTCACCTGCAACACTTGACTGTCTACGACCAACATGAAGACGCCAAGACCAGGCGGTCGTCCGTTAAGTGGTGTCGTGTGTTCAAGTTTGTTTAAATGATGAACTTGGAATGACTTGCTGACAAAATCAGATTTTTAGACCCACATTAATTTGAAATTGATGCCACAATACAAAGGCTTTTCTAATAGGATCTTTTAGTTTTGGCCCCAACAAGTCAGACATACAGTGAGAGCACTATGTGGAAAACACTAAATGAGTTGTCTATCATCCCAGTACATCTGCCTCCTTATCTTATCAAACAGTGAAGTCAAACAAACATTGTTTATGACGCTGACTGAGTTTTTAAAAATATCCTTAACCTATTGTTGTTTTGAGGCATTTTGTGAGCTGCTGATTTAGAGTTGTACCAGTTCAGGTTTTCCCCCAACTTTCTCTTTAACCAGTGACATGAAATGTGAATCAAAAGCCAACCTCAGCACTGCTCACATTCTACTGTTGGTGGTGTTACTGCAGGAGATCGTTGTTGCAGTGCGTGTTCTTTCAGACAGTTCTTGACTGTTCTCTCTGTAGCAAAGGATATGGTGAGGAAGCTGCTGGTGGTCGATCCTAAAGAGAGGATGAGCATCGCTGAAGCTCTGCAGCACCCCTGGTTACAGGTAAGGCCAGCCGCTGATTCACAGCCGCCATGCTCTTGTCCATGAAACCCTGGTGATTTCAGGATCAGGAGATGCTGGCCACGGCTCAGAGGCTCATGTACCCAAACGATGCCGCCCATCATCCAGCGCCTGTCGCCATGGTAACCCCAGCCCAGCAGGAGACGGAGTCAGGGGACACCACCCACAGAAAACGAAAACGGGAAAGAGACGATGAAGAGCGCCCTGCCAAGCGCAGCCAAGTCCCGCCCCCTCTGTAGCCCAGCTGTCCATAAGCTGCTGTAAATAATTGTTTTTCCAGTTTCAGTTGTTTAATAAACTTCAGCCTGTTTTCTGAACCTGGATCTTCTGAGTTATTGTCAGGTTGTGAGGAGTTTTCAGAGACATTCTGTTATGGTGGCTCATATCAAAGTTATTCAGGAGGATATGAGAGCTGGGATACAGCTGCGGTGCACACCAGGACTTCTCCACTTTTACAATTACTTAGGCTATCAAACTGTCTTGGCAACCACCTAATGCAACGGAGCCCCAAATGTTTCCCACAATAAAAGCTGCTGTAGATAATAACTCCATAGTTCTGGAGCTCACTTGAGTTGTGAGAGCTGACGATGTTGCTGCTCAGCCTTCTTTCACATCCAGATCTACAACCACAAACCAATACCTACATATTTCTATAATTTTCAGAAAACTAATTTGGCATTTATCTAATATTTCAGCTACGTGCTAGCTGTTCTGGATCATTTAGAATTTTTTCCAGGCTAATTTGTCATTTTGATAAACTAGCTATCAGCTTCAGCCATTTCAGCTATCAACTTCAGCTTTTTCAATTATCAGCTTCAGCGTTTACAGCTATCAGCTTCAGTGTTTTTAACTATCAGCTTCAGCGTTTACAGCTATTAGCTTCAGCGTTTTTAACTATCAATTAAAGCATCTTCAGCTATCAGCACTAGCAAAATATAACTGCGGTTGGGGCGGAGTCGCTGTATCCACCTGTTGATTGGCAGAAAGTGATGATGGCATTAGAGAGGACCAGTATAGCACTAAGCTAGTGATTCCATTTTCCTCTTTAGGGCGGTATTCTTCTTAGCTCACAATCTTCTTTCAAACAACATTAAATTCCTGTTCCACATGAAAGACGAGCTGCTGGATGACCTCCATTGTTTTTGCACTACATGGTATGTGGTCTACACCACGGATGTGCCGTAACAAAAAAGAAAGAAGTGCACAGTGGAAGCGAGGCTTAACTGAATGGAAATTCAGAATAACCGGACCATCCTGTACTACTTTTCCTGTACTGTACCTCTCAGTAGAAACGAGGCTCCAGTCTATCTATGTTTGAATGTTGGAATAAGGATTTTTTTCCTAAATGCCACTACTTTTACTCAAGATTTAAATAAAAACAAAATAAGTATTCTGTCTCTTCAGTGCCAAAAGGTAGGTATTAGGTATCATTAAGATGTTTTCTGGCAAAAATTCAGAAAACTATTGAATCCATCCTCACATAGTGTCACTTTTGTACATCAAAAATGGAGTTTCTCTATTCTTTAAAAAGTTGGATCTTTGTATAAATTTAAATGATTATCCAAATGATGATGCACAGTTATCTGATTTTCCTTCACGTTCACATTATTACAATATTTTTAATAGCATTATTAATTTCAGACGGAGTGATTTTTCCATCACATTGGACATGGTCAAATATACAAAAAAGTCAACTACCTCAGTCAGATCGCTGGCTTCAGATATATACAGTTACTCATAAAACAGTTTGAACTCTGCATTGATGGCTCTTTGATCTGTCAGCACATTTCCATGCTCATCTGTATCTATAAACCACAACTTATTGATTATTTTAATTGGTGTGACAACAGTTTGTTTGCACACTCCCCATGTTAATAATGTGTGAGGCGGTAGCTCAGATGGAGGTTGCCCTGAGAGTTGGTGACTGCCTCAAATTCAGTTTGAAGTAGAAGTCTCTCCTTATACAAGTCAAATGAGAGTGTAGTGCTGCCGCAAACAGTTGTTTGAACAGTCGACAATTTTTTTTTCCTGATTAGCCGATTAATCAGGTCATGCTCAAACTGGATGTAAAGCACACATCCTAACCATCATTAGCTTTGAACTAACTAAAAATATAGCATTACCTGTGATAATACTAGTGTTAATGCTGTAAGCTGAATTTGACCACTGAAGATGCTAGTGCTGATAGCTGAAGATGCTCAATTCGATAGCTAAAACGCTGAAGTTATTAGCTGAAAATATTGAAGCAGATAGCCAGCTAAAATATTAGTTAAATGCCAAATTAGCCTAAAAAAATGAAAAAAAAGTCTCAAAAAATCTCCAAAATACTCTAAAAAGCTAACAGGATACCATTATAACTTTCAATTTTACTACACTCCGACTCCATATAATATTAAGTATGTAAAAATTGATTTTTACTTATTACTTTTTCTATTTTTATAATCATTCTTTGATAAATACAATCTGCAGTAATTGTCTTTTTTAATGAGAATATTTAGATTTTAACTGCATTAGCAAATGAAGAGGATTTAATTATTCGTTTTTGTATTATGATTTTTTTTAAACAATTAGCTATATTCCAAAAACAATCCTAAAAACAAATCTTAGTGAATGCCACAATAGTCCATAAATCTAGCAGAATGCCAATTTTTAAAACTTTAAAACTGTAACTTTTTAACATAATTATTAATAATAAAAATGCAGGAATATTATTCCAGAATAAATCAACTTAAACCTTAAATAACTTTTAATATTTAACTCTTCATAGAAATATTTTTTGCAAAATTATACAAGTTAGAATTAAGCACAAGATAATATCGGTACATTACTAACAATAAAATAAAATGATCTGGAGGGCCGGATAGAAATACCCGGAGGGCCGGTGTAGGTAGCAGATGTGCTCGGCCTGTCAGATCGGAATAAATAATAGCCCGAGCAGATCTTAACACTTTTGTTCTTTCTTTTAGAAAAATAAACTGTATCAAAAACATCAGTTTCAGTACAGAAAAACGACAAATTAGCCAACTCGTTTGTTACAGTTGTGTGACGTCATCACTAGTCGCAAGCCCCCGAGCCGATCTGACAGGCCGAGCACATCTGCTACCTACACCGGATCCGGTGTACTCATGACACAAATGTACAGCAGTTTATTTGTAGGGGGATTTTTAGTGAGAGCGGTGTCCGAAATAGTTTCTTTAAGATCCTACCCTCCCAGTGGAGGGATACAAAGCCCTCCCTCGTGAGGGTAAACCGTGTTGCGCTGTGTGGTGGCGGCGCAGTGCTTTTCTTCCCGTGGGTGCGCTCTGAACCCCAGACATTTAAACTGAACGCTTACATCAAATGTAAGTACTGACTTTTTGTTGTAGCATGACCTTATTAAAGTTATAAAACCACTATTGTTATGTATATTTGAGCACTGGAAGCTCCTTGCTAACGCTAGCTGACCGGCGACTATTGCTGTCGTCATCAAGTTAAAGTGACATCTAAATTCTAAGACAATATTTTTCCATAACTCTGGTTTGGAGGGTTACATATAGGGGAAGGGAGAAAGGAACAGTTTGGATTGGGCCTTAGTATTAGATGTGAGGCGCTGGATTTCCAGTAGTTCATTTGGGATCCTGTGGGGGGCGCTGCAGTCATGACAGTGAGACAGGAATTGAGAAAATAACATTAGTTTTATTTTTTCCATTATAAAACGTTAAAGTGCTTTACAGTCTGAATCACACAATGGATATGCTAACCCTCACCAAAACAAACCAATCGGATCGGTTCTGATGTGGTGCTCTGCAGGTGTTCAGTGACGTCACACCTCAGGTGATTTGAGGGTTGTTTAAGGCTCTTTTTCTGGACCTCAGATGATTGATTAAAAGTTTATTAAAACACTCAAATTATCCTCATCTTCCTCCTGCAGCAGCAAAGATTTTAAACCTCTGCTGGCTCCGCCTCTCGATGACATCACAGCTTGGCTTTGCGGCGATCCCTGAGGGCGTACAGAACTGAGTGAGCCTCATCAAATGCCTCGCCGACGGCCGATTGGACTCGGCTCTTCCAGCGCTGCAGAAGTGGGCGGTCCTTTAGGATGTCCCGCCCTCCGCCGAGAGGCTGCAGAAAGCACAATGAGCACACTCAGAGCCAATCGCTCAGTAAGCCCCTCCCCCAGCCTGCACTGCTGCCCCACCTGCATGATCTCGCAGACGGCGAGCAGATCTGCAATGGTGATGTCATCGCCACACAAGAACGGCTGCCGGCGGAGAAACATGGACTCCAGTTTGTCCAGCGTGCCGTCCAGCTCTGAGAGCGCGCGCCACAGCCGCGCCTCGTCCACCGGCCCACCGGTCTGGGCTGGGAACAGCACCTGCAGAGACGCACCTGAAGTTCACCTGAGCGCCGGCCGGCAGCATGGGCTACAGGGGCGCACGCTCACCTCCAGCAGGAAGACTTTGGCAGCATGCGGGCGTGTGTTGGTGTGATGCCATGCCGTGTACTCGTCCACGCGAGCTCTGCGGTCCGGTTGAGGAGGGTACCAGTGCTCAGGAACGCCCTCTTTTGTGGTCAGGTACTTCAGGATGGCGTCACTGTGACACACAAAGAATTTCACTCAACAGCTACGGCTCATCTGAAGAACTCACACCTTCACTCTGTTGGATTTCTGTGCATGAAGAAGATTGTGTCTCCCAAAGGGAGAAATTTTTTTTTGGCGTTATACGTTAAACTACCAAATCTAAAGAAACGTGTCCATAATGTGGGCGGGGCATCACGCTGAAACTGCTCTGAAGTAGGGCTGCCACAAACGACCATGTTATAAGTCGGCTAATCACAGATTATTTTTTCCGATTAGTCGACTAATCGGGTCATGCGCAAACTGGATGTAAAGAACACATCTTAACCATCATTAGCTTTAAACTAGCTAAAAATTAGATATAAAGCATTACCTGTGATAATGTTAGTGTGAATGCTATAAGCTGAATTTGGCCGCTGAAGATGCTGAAATTGATAGATGAAATCGCTGAAGCTAATTGCTAAAAATGCTGAAGCTGATAGCCAGGTAAAATATTAGTTAGATGCCAAATTAGCAACCATACACCATAAAACTCTAAAAAAAAAGACCTAATTAGCCAAAACAGCTAGCATGCAGCTGAAATATTAGCTAAACTCCAAAATAGCCTAAAAAATCTTAATAAATGCCAAAATAGTCCAAAAAGCTAGGAGAATGCCATTATAACTTTCCACTTTACTACACTCTGACTTCATATAACAAAGTAAAAACTAACCAACTATTAAATTAGTTGTCGACTATTTTAATAGTCGATTAGTCGACTAATCGTTGCAGCTCTAATATTAGTGCGTTAATTCTTTTTGATTAATTGCGTGCGTTAATGATCACAGCTCTACTTTTTTAGCTGCATGTACGTATGCACGTGCACACCTCTCTGTGAGCACAAAGCCGTTGTCCACCATGACAGGAACCTTCTGCATGGGGTTCAGTTTGGTGAACTCCGCAGTCCTTTGATCCCCTGAAAAACACAAATGACTCTTTAGAAAAAAAGAATCAGTCACATAAGAATATTAGTCAACAGAGTCTCAATTGTTACTTTAAGAGCCTTAAAATCTTAAAGCTGACTGAGAGCAAAGATTGCAGAATTGGAGTGATGTGCTCTGTCTTTCTGGTCCTGGTTAACAGGCGTGCAGCAGAGTTTTGGACCAACTGCAGCCAATTGAAAGTGTTTTCTAACACTAGAAAAAAGAGCATTATCCTACAATAATCTATTCTAAATGTTAACACAGTGTAAACTCATATGTTAGCACTGCTCTGGAGAAAAGCCATGCTGCAGTCTGGGTGGGGATCATTGTCTGGAAGATGTACAACATGTACCCATTTTAGAGATTATTTATTTATTCACTTTAAAGCCAGCGCCATTTGTAATTAGAACGTATAAAACTCGTAAATTGCGTCTTAAAAGTTATTTTATAAAATATCATCTATAAATGAAAATTCTTGATAAATGACACCAACATCGGTGCAAGTCTGCAGCTTTGAGACTTGAAGTTTACCTGTCTACCTGTCCTCCTCACGTCTCCAGTCCGCGGTGCGTTCCGCTCGCAGCCCCGCCCCCCGCTTCGCGCGCATGTTCAAAGGGCGAAATGACAGAGAAAAAAATAATTCCCAGGTAAAAGTCCGTTGTTCGTTTGAGCACCAGAGCTCACGCGCTTTTCATCCGTCAACACCCTCCCCCGGTGTTTTGGAGTGCTCACTGCACGCGCAGTGGATGCGACAGAAAGCACCGAATCTGAACTCAGCTCTGTATGCGGGACACTCGTTTACAGCAGCACCTGCTTTTGTTTGTCTGTCAATCTCGGAATTATTTTGAAGGTGTTAAAGAATACATGTCTGATCATTTTATTTAAAGTTCAGAGTACATTTTATGATGTGCGCAGAGCACAGCTGTGCGCAATTGCGCACGGGCGCAGCTTAGAGGGAACAGTGGTTCAGTTCTGTTGACAGTCGCGGTGACGCGCTTCAGCTTTTGGCGCACAGTGACGGTAGTGTGGGTCAAAGTTGACGGCTCACAGTTCAAAAGTGCCCAGTAACAGCGTCCGCTGACTCGTGCACAGCTCTCCCCGCAGGCTCGGTTACCTTTGCGCAGCGCCACGGCGCAGACCTTGTGCGGGATCCCGGTGCGGGCGAGCAGGATCTGCACGGCCCGGCAGGGCTGCGACAGCAGGTCCAGGTACACCTCCAGCAGCCGGCCAGGCGCCATCGAAGCGGGTCGATACGGATCTGTAGAGTCCGCTTCTTCTTCTTCTGCTGCAGAGCTGCGGTCTGCGACAGCTTCTACCGCCCCCTGCTGGACGTTCCACTCCATTCTAACAGTCTGTTTCTTAACCCTTTCTGACCTGTAACGACCAAATATCTAAATCATCACCCCCTCAACTGTATTGGAAACAAAATGCTAAAAACTGAAGGAATAAATTGCATCGCCAAAGTAAATAAAATCAATCACACATTTTTTATAGAACTGTGTCAATCATTCATTGTTTTTATTAGCTTTATTATGTATTCCATACTATGGAGTGCATAGTATTTCTGGAGGAGTTTCCTTATTCAACATTCATGACGCCCTGCAGACGTAGGGCTGATGGAGTCTAGAAATGCTGTAGTAGAGTTGCCCCAGGCTCATATCGCTAGCGTTACAGCTCCAATGCGAGCGCCGCAGTCTTTACATAACTTTAAAAGTGCAAGAAGAACCCCACTGCAGGTGTTCACGTCCTGTGTCTGTGGTCAGACTGCGGCGCTGCGAATCCGTTTCGTTTGGCTCAAATTTTCACCAGATGACGCAGCGGAACCACACTAAGGAGCGATTAGCATGAACGTGTGTGAGTTTAGAGTTTTGCGAGGTTGGCAGCAGAGCCTGTAATATGAGCCATCTCCTGTAGCTAGTTTATCATCTATGTGAACCTCAGACATCAATTTATACATTTAACCCATCTAAACTAGAAAAAATTGCATTTCCTTGCAGAAATACGTTTGATTGCAATTTTGCAGAAGGTGTTTTTTTTAATTGCTTAATTGCATAAGTTCTAGCAGAAGAAGCTGAAGTTTGCCATAAGTTGCAGAAGAAATTGCAGAAATCAGCAATGTTGTCAATAAATGGAAAATCTTTTTGGTGTGCAGAAGAGGTAGTTACTGCGGAAAACACAATTAGCAGAAGTGATTACAGAAATAACTAATATTATCAATGAATGGCAGGAATATGTTGGATTATGAAAATGTATTTTTTGATGAAAAATCAAATCAATATTTGCAGAAGAAATTGTTGAAGAAAGCAATCCTAAAAGACATCAGTGGATTCTAAAATTGCCACAAATGCTATCATGTTTATAAGCTATTATCTAAACTCCAAAATACACTGAAAACCCACAGTAGAAGCTAAAATAGACAAAAATGCTAGCATGTAGCTAAAATATTAGCGTAATTTGAAATTAGCCTAAAAACATCAGTAGATGCTACATAAGCTAGCATGTTCCTTAAATGTCCCTTCACTGATGATGGACCGGCAGGCGTTTACAGCCAATCAACTGTTACCAAAGCTTAGGTCACTAAAGGTGCTTTAAGGGAAATCTAAAATAAAAGCCATTTTTTAGGCTATACAAGCCAAAAGATGAACCTAAAAGAATAATGTTATCATTTATATACTTTATTCTTCCCTAAAACATATTTTGGTATATATTATAACTTAATTTTATTTCAAGCCGTAGGTTAACTTTGATTGATGATGGCTATGTTCCTTAAATATTAGCTAAACTCCAAAATACCCTGAAAATCCCCAGAAGCTAAAATAGCCGAAAAAGCTAACATGTAGCTAAAATATTAGCTTAACTTCAAAATAGCCTTTAAATCTTCACTAAATGCCAAGTTAACTCTACATGCTGTTAGAGTGAAGAACATTGTCTGTGGTTTGACTCAGCAAAATGTTGCAATTTTGTTGCACTTGTGAAGAGATGAGGAGGCTTCCTGGTAGATTTCAGTTGTTTTATTGTCCAAAAACATGAAAGAGCAACTGCAATTCTCTATTTAGCGTCACAATCCACGATCTCATCAGCTAACTTGCTTGCTAACCTCTCTCTCTTCCACTCGCTCTGATCATCTTCTTCTGCGGTTTTCTCTACTCAAAATCCAGTGAACGCCACCTAGTGGTGTTTTAAAAATGCACAACATGCAAGGTGCTTTACACCATTAATAACAAAAATAAAACAATTGTGGGGGGGCTTCTAAATTATATATTTCAAAATATAAATACAACGTTTCATTATCATGTTTTCCCACAAAAAGTTTAAATACAAATGCTCATAAAGCATTACAGTAACAATGCATGGTAGTTCATCAAATAAATAGCATTTACATCAGACAACTGGGCAGGACAGTTTTATCAGTATCTTGTCCAAGAACTGTAACACCAGAATGGGCAGGGGGAACTTGAAACTTCTGATTCATAAGTTTGGGGGGTCACAAACTCCTGAAACTGTCTCCCTGTGCGCGTGAGGTGGGGGAGGGGAGGGGTGAGCACCTACAGTAGAGCACAATGAGTCAGCAGAATTTGAAGCACCATGGTTTGCTCCGAACAAATGACTGCTGTTCGCCAACCATACGTCCGATCAGAATAATTCCTTCAGTTTTGTAAACCTCAGGCTCAGGGGAATTTAGAAATATATGTTTTATGTGTGTCAAACATAACATCTTTTTGTGAAAATGATCTGAAGTGAGAGGAGTAAATCCTTCCTGTTATAACCTCAAAATCCCATGTTAACGAATGGGGAAACGGCAATTTGACATGTTTCAAACAAATATCTATATCTTCAGAACTGCTTCAGATATCAAAACAGTTGAACCCTTGTAAGAACCACGAGGTTTTCGGCTATCATCTGTGTAAGTTTCATGTCTCTATGTTCAAAGGTGCTCTCACAATGGCAATTTAAAAACAGTCCACAACATAAAAAGCGTTTGTGTTCTGTACAATGGAGAAGTATAGGAATTTTGGGTGGACTTTGTCTCAAACTTGGGGCTCTTGCGAAAAAACTGCTGAACCCATGACTTTGAGGGTTATTTTAAACGAATCTAGACAAAAATACCTCGAGTTTGGGGAAAAAATTGCGACTCTACGACCAAAGGTTCAGGAGTTACAGCGATTTGTTCGGAAAAGTTTTCTCTTAAAAACTCCTCTGTCCACACTCTAAGGGAGGAAGTCCCACACTCTAGCAACTGCCAAAATCGTCTCCAAAGTCCAAAATTGCCTGATTTCAAACAGCTGTAGTTCAAAAACTATGAGACATATCCACAAGAAAAGTTATAGCTGAAATTCCCCGTTCCTCCACTACAGTTTAAAGTTTGAATGGTGTCTGTAGCTCAAAAATTGTAGGAGCAGATACAATTCAAAAACAGTAAAGTTGAAGCACTGTCCCCATTGACTTCAATGTTACTTTAAATTTGAAAAAACAGAATTTTATTGCATACTGCAATCAAACTAATTAAATAAATGCAAATTAAGTAATTCCTAATTTAAAAAAATGCTATTTTATTTCTCTTTAATTTTTTTGTTCTTAAGCTGTGGGCACCCTTGCATGACATGTGTCATTAAGTAGTTTAAAGGTCATTGAAGGTGATGTCATACACATTGTTGTGATGTCATCATGACATCATGCGATGCTGTCAGATGTCACAGGCTGTCATCATTTGACATTTTTCAACAACTCATCAGCACCAGATATTCCTTTCCTTGAAAAAGAACTGTCCCAGCTTGAGCTAGTTGTCAGGGACGTCCAACCTAGACGGAATTAAATCAGGAAAAAGGAACCGTTTTGAATTTCAGAGGATAAAATGCAGTCTTCTAAATTTTCCAAGGGATTCCTGCTCCCAGAAAACACATTTTATGTGACAGGATCATACCCATGTTTAAAAAAGTCAGTTGTTCAGGAGATGATAAAGAAATTCCAGCAGGAAACTGATTTGTTTCATGCTGAAAAGGTCGCTCTTAAAGCATCAGAGGCTGTTGCTCATAAGAAGGTGGGAAAGCCTTCTCCAAAAATGGATAAGGCAATGGACACAGATAAGAAAAACAAAGCATATCAAAGAGAAATTTTGATGAGCCAAGGCGCTGTTTTGTTTGAAGTTATAAAAAAAATACAGTATGAGAGGCAGGTAAAGGAAGAGCTGAGAAAGAAATTGGACACGGACCTCACACTTATGCACAAGGATGAGGGAGAATTCCAATGTGAGGAAGAAATAGAAAACATCCAGGAAACACAAAGGCCTGGCGAACATCACAGAACAGCCTCCTTCTCATACCAAGAAAACAAATTAGAGATGCCAAAGCAAGAGGAACAGGAATTAGGAGAAGCCTCAATGGAAGAAGAAAACAGAATCAAGGGATTCCTGCTCCCAGAAAACAACGTTTATGTGACAGAATCATTCCCATGTATAAAAAAGTCACAAGTTCAGGAGTGGATAATCAAATTAAAGCAGGACGCTGATTTGTTTAATGCTGAAAAGGTCGCTCTTAAAGCATCAGAGGCTGTTGCTCATAAGAAGGTGGGAAAGCCTTCTCCAAAAATGGATAAGGCAATGGACACGGATAAGAAAAACAAAGCATATCAAAGAGAAATTTTGATGAGCCAAGGCACTGTTTTGTTTGAAGTTATAAAAAAAATACAGTATGAGAGGCAGGTAAAGGAAGAGCTGAGAAAGGAATTGGACACGGACCTCACACTTATGCACAAGGATGAGGGAGAATTCCAATGTGAGGAAGAAATAGAAAACATCCAGGAAACACAAAGGCCTGGCGAACATCACAGAACAGCCTCCTTCTCATACCAAGAAAACAAATTAGAGATGCCAAAGCAAGAGGAACAGGAATTAGGAGAAGCCTCAATGGAAGAAGAAAGAATCTGGAATGTCAGTCCGATTCTGAAAGATAATGAGGAGAAACCTCAGAAACAGCAAAAAGAGGCCCAACATCACACAGAAGACTTGTCCTGTTCCCCAAAAGGCAAACTACAGGAGAAAAAACAGGAACCGACGTCGGGAAAAGCCTCAATGGACGAAGAAAACAAAATCCAGAATGTAAATCCAATTCTGAAAGTTAAAGAGGATGAACCTCTGAAACAGGAAGAAAAGACCAAACATCACGGATTTTTTTGTTTCCTCAAAAAGAAACTAAAGAGGGAAAAACAAGAACGGACATTGAGGGAGGTCTTACTGGAAAATTGGAACACAATTTCAAAGAACATGAAGCAGCAAATGCAAGAACGTGCAAAAAATCTACTGGAGAAAAAACAGGAACCGACGTTGGGAAAAGCCTCAATGGACAAAAAACTAAGAATCCAGAATGTAAAACCAACTCTGAAGGTTAAAGAGGATGAACCTCTGAAACAGGAAGAAAAGACCAAACATCACAGATTTTTTTGTTTCCTCAAAAGGAAACTAAAAGAGGCCCAACATCACACAGAAGAATTGTCCTGTTCCCTAAAAGGCAAACTACAGGAGAAAAAACAGGAACCGACGTCGGGAAAAGCCTCAATGGACGAAGAAAACAAAATCCAGAATGTAAATCCAATTCTGAAAGTTAAAGAGGATGAACCTCTGAAACAGGAAGAAAAGACCAAACATCACGGATTTTTTTGTTTCCTCAAAAAGAAACTAAAGAGGGAAAAACAAGAACGGACATTGAGGGAAGTCTTACTGGAAAGTTGGAACACAATTTCAAAGAACATGAAGCAGCAAATGCAAGAACGTGCAAAAAATCACAAATGGCCAAAGCCCCCCAGGTGCTTAGGCCAGATGCACAACTGTGTATGCCACAAATGCAAACAGCTAAAGCTGTACGCAGCCCAGCACATATTTCCCCTATATAAACAGGGAGTAGAAGCTCTTTGTACTTTTTGTAAGGAATACTGGGAACTTATAACATTTGTTTTGGTTGTACTTGTTTCACTTTCCATTTTGGGCGGTATGCTTTACGCTATGATCAACCTTGGAATAATATATAGTGGGTTAGTAGCTCTAAGACATTAGGAAGATTAAGTAGTAAAATAAGTAGAAAAAAAGTAGGAAGATTAAGTAGAATAAGTAGGAAAAAAGTAGGAAGATTAAGTAGAATAAGTAGGAAAAAAGTAGAAAGATTAAGTAGTAGAATAAGTAGAAAAAATAGGAGGACTAAGTAGAATAAGCAGAAAAAAAGTAGGAAGATTAAGTAGTAAAATAAGTAGAAAAAAGTAGGAAGATTAAGTAGAATAAGTAGGAAAAAAGTAGGAAGATTAAGTAGTAAAATAAGTAGAAAAAATAGGAAGACTAAGTAGAATAAGCAGAAAAAAGTAGGAGGATTAAGTAGTAAAATAAGTAGAAAAAAGTAGGAAGATTAAGTAGAATAAGTAGGAAAAAAGTAGGAAGATTAAGTAGTAGAATAAGTAGAAAAAATAGGAAGACTAAGTAGAATAAGCAGAAAAAAGTAGGAAGATTAAATAGTAGAATAAGTAGGTTTTTACATCCCTGTAGACCTGAAGATGTTCTGTTTGCTCAAAGCTACCTCCAAAATGAACAGATTTTAAATGCAAAACAAGACGCTGGTAAAAAGTTGAGTAAAACACACATTATCTTATGCTGCTTAACATTGGTTACTAGCTGTTAGTGGTTTAACAGATCACAAAACTCACGGTTCGGATCATGTCATGGTTTTGGGGTCACGGTTCGGATCATTTTTCAGATCAGTAAAAATAAAAAGCAAAAAAAAAAAACAAAAAAAAAAACAGCAAAACAACTAGATAAAAGCTAAATTAATTTTTAGAAATGCTTCAAATCATTTATTGAATAAGCTTATAAATGTTTACTCCACACTATAAGGCGCAAAAAAAAGCCTAAACTTTTTTCAAAAATGTGTTCAAAAACTTTGAACACAAAGTGCCAAATCATCATTCTGATTACATTTACATGTCTTTAGACCAAATCTACAGAAACTGAGAGGAAATATTTATAAATATAACAGTTAAAATTAATTTTTGGTACTAGTTGTTTTATTGAAATTAATGTAGCCACGAGGGGGCCCAAGCCAGGGTCTCATTGTGCCGGTCCCAAGCCCGGATAAATACAGAGGGTTGTGTCAGGAAGGGCATCCGACGTAAAATCTTGCCAAATCAAATATGTCAATCAAAACCTATACCAGATCGGTCGAGGCCCGGGTTAACAACGACCGCCATCGGTGCTGTTCACCGACAGGGTGCCGGTGGAAATTGGACTACTGTTGGTGGAAGAAGGTGAGGAGGAAGGCGGGTTCGTAGGGAGAGAGAGAAGAGGAAAGTCACTAGTGTTGGACTGCATCTCCTGGTGGCTGAAGACGGGGCAACTTCCTGTTTCTGTCAGAAGTGCTTTGGAGGAGTAGGGAGGAGCATGCTGTGGTATCGCGAGACTTACGAGAGGAGTGTGGTGAGTTAACCTGGTGGCGCGTGAGTAGCTAAAACAAACATTTCTAGCTTTTATCATTATACTGCCATATACATATTCAGATAATTAACACATATTTGGAAAAAATTACTACGTTTTTGACTGCCTGGAGTACTGCTTCGATACCGTAGTCATGAAGAAGGGCTCCACCACCACGCTCTTGTGTTTCTTCTTAGAGTTGCATAAATGACTCTCCTAAGGACGTACTGTTTGAACGTTTTTTATTAACTCCATTAACAGCAGTCGTGGTACAAACATGCGGCTTCGGTCTTCACATATCTCCCACAATGCATTGCTACATTCATCCGGGTATCCGTTCCGCTACACACACAGAGATGCATTCAAGTGAAATAGGATAAACATATATCAGAATATTACACACGCCTTCCACCAAGCAGAACCGTGCTGATGATTCTCCCGGGGCCGTCTCCTCTCCAGGCAGCGGAATCAGCGGCGCGTTAGATTCCATCGATAAGAAGCTCTCCAGCCTTGATGCCCGTGGTGAAGACCTTCATGGAGGCCCATCTGAAGATCCCGAAGGAGGAGGTACAGAACATCACCTTCGACAGAGTCCACCGGCTTGGAGGGAAGAAGCCCGGCAGCCAGCGCCCGCGTCTCATTGTAGCAAAATTTTAGTTTTATAAACAGAAACTTTCTATTAAAAGCCGAGGACGGGAGCTGAAGGGAACCCACTACAGCGTCAACGACCAGTATCCCGCAGAGATTTTATGCCGCAGAAAGCTGCTTTTTCCCCTGAGGAGACAACACCTGACCGTCGCGGTGGACAAGCTCTTCGTGGACGGCCGGCTCTTCTGGGACCCCGAGATCACCCCGTGGCTGTACTGAAGACCCCCCCGCGCTGCTGCGTCTGAGCTGCGCTGAAAACACCTGCTAAGCTTATTTAAATGAATGGAAACAGATCAACCACCCCCCCACACCTCCTCTCAGGAAAAACGTTTTTTTTTTCTCCCCTCTCCATGTTTCTGGGGTTTTTGTGTTTTCTTTTTCCTTCTCTCTTTTATTCTTTCTGAATTAATAGAATTTGAAAATAAAATAAAAAAATGGAGACAGCTTATGCTGCTTCTGCACAAGAACAGATTCTGGGAGATTTAAAAAAACTAAGGCTTCAGTTAAACAACATAATTAACAAACAAACACAATTCCAAATACAAAGACTTAGACTAGAAAGATTTGAAAACTCTAATAAATCTGGCAATTTTTTTAGCTAATCAGCTTAAAATTAATAAAGAAAAATCCACAATAACATCTATTACTGATGAGTCAGGAAATGTCAATCCATCAGAGCAAAGCATCAATTCATTCCTTAATAATGTAAACCTTCCCAGATTAAATGAAGATCAAATCAAAGACTTAGACTCGCCGCTCTCATCATCTGAACTTCATGATGCTCTGCTGCTTATGCCGAACAACAAAGCTCCGGGGCCGGATGGCTTTCCCGCTGAGTTTTACAAAGAATTCTGGGAACAGCTAGCAGAAACTTTTTATAAAATGGTTACATTTATAAAGGAAAATCAGTTACTTCCACCAAACATGAATTCAGCAAATATAATCCTTCTTCTCAAACCAGAGAAAGATCCCACAACTCCTTCCAGCTATCGTCCCATCTCACTGATCAATGCAGACGTCAAAATTATCTGTAAAGCATTAGCACAGAGAATAGAAAAAATCACTCCCCATATAATTCACCATGATCAAACTGGATTTATTAAAGGTAGACAATCGAGTGACAATGGCCGCAGACTTATCAACGTCATAGACATTGCCACTATTAAAAAACAGGAAATGAATATACTCTCGTTGGATGCTGAAAAAGCTTTCGACAGAGTCAACTGGAAGTTTCTCATCGCTGCTCTCCACAAGTTCGGATTTGGAGAATCATTCATTGATTGGATTAAAATATTATATCATAACCCAAATGCCTCAGTCAGAACGGACAAACAGACGTCCAGCAGGTTTTTTCTTGGAAGAGGAACCAGACAGGGTTGTCCACTCTCCCCCTCTCTCTTTGCAATATTCATTGAGCCTCTGGCTGCAGCAATAAGACAGAATGAGAACATTAAAGGAGTTAAAACAAAACATGGCAATCATAAAATTAGTCTCTATGCGGATGACGTATTACTTTTTTTTACATAAATCATGTTCTATAAGTGAAACGATAACAATTATTAACGATTGTCCTCCATCTCAGAATATTCAATTAATTGGAATAAATAAGTTCTATTATCACTTAATAGTAATGCTGAGAAAACACTCTCAATACCGGTCAAATCAGGCAATATCAAATATCTAGGTGTTCATCTTTCCCCCAAACTATCAGAATTGGTGCAGCTAAATTACACCCCATTACTGAAAAGCATTCAAGGCGATTTAACTCGCAGAGTCAACCTTCCCCTGTCACTAATATTCAAAGTTTCCACAAAAAAATGAACATATTGCCAAAAATTAATTATGTATTCTCAATTATTCCTAAACAACCTCCACTAAAATGGTTTAAGACATTAGACTCAGCCATAACCAGCTTTCTCTGGAAAAATAAACCAGCAAGAATCAGCCTTGCAACTCTAAAATCTGCAAAAAGATGTGGAGTCTTAGAATTACCTAATTTCAACAATTACTTTATTGACAACAGATTACAGAACATCTTAAAATGGTCAGGAATTACTCTAGAAAATAACTCATGGATGGACTTGGAACAGGAGTTATGTGGAAAGATCAAACTGTCAAATCTACCATTTATCAGCAAACAACAAAAAAACATGATAGTTTCCAAAGTATTAACATAAGTACCTTTAACAGCCTGGCAGGATTTTCTCAAAGTGTCCAAGTCCTCAGTTGTACCGTGTAAAATGACACCCATCTGGAACAACCCAGACATCCTAATAAACAAAAAGATGTTACACTTCCCAGCTTGGCAAGCAGGGGGCATAACACTACTAGAGCACCTAATTATCGATAGAAGATTTATAATACCCTAGAAACTACAAGATCCATCCATCCATTTTCTTAACCGCTTCGTCCCTTTCGGGGTCGCGGGGTTGCCGGAGCCTATCCCGGCTGCTGATGGGCGAAGGCGGGGAACTACAAGATAAACATGGAATAAACCTCTTCTTGGAATACAAGCAACTGAAATCTATAATCACTAAAAAAGTTCCATACAATGATAGTGCCTTAAAATTACCTGAAATAATTTCATCTTTCTTTAAATTTTCAATGAATAAGATATTCTCTAAAATATACAAACACTTATGCAACCTAGATAATAACATTTCAATTCCAATAACCAAATGGGATGCAGACCTGAGTAGCAGCACAGATCAAAGCTTCTGGACAGAAATGTGTCTAAACACCTTTAAACCGACTAAAAGTCCAAACTTACAACTAATCCAATTCAAAACTCTCCATATTATTTATTATACTGGTTAGAGGATGTTCAAGATGGGTCTCAGAAGCTCAGACATATGTGAGCACTGCGATGGTAACTTACCTGACAGTTACATGCATGCACTGTGGTTCTGCACACCTGTCCAGGCTCTCTGGCAACAGGTTTGTGCTGATCTATCAGTCTGGCTTAATGTTTCTATCACTGCTTCACCGTCACTTTGTGTGCTTGGTGACATGAGTGCCATCGATATAAAAGAAGGATTAGTATCTGTAATCTTCATAACTCTTTGTATAGCAAAAAAAACTATTTTGTTAAATTGGAAAAACAAGAAAAACATAAACGTTAATCAGTACAGGAATCTGCTTTTTGATCATATCAGTTTGGAAAAACCATCAGCTTAAAGTTCAAGTAATTTGGAAAGAATTCAGTCTCTCTGGTCTCCCATAGTTGACTCCATGACTTGGGGGGAGGGGGGCTTGGGTTTTTGCCGCACCTTGATTGTCTGCCGGGGCTCAGCATGTGAACAATGGTTGCATTTACTGATGCATCTGTTGCAAACCTCTCAGATGAGGGTACACAAGGTGGACACTTTCTTGTCTTAATCGTTGAAAGTTGACAGTTGACAGTTTTCTCCACCTTGATAACAGTCAAGAGGATTCAAAGAGTTGTCAGAAACACACTTGCAGGTGAAGCACTAGCTATGTCTGAAGGGATTGACAATGCCATTATTCTTTCAACATGATTCTCAGAACTCAGTGCTGGTAGTGCTAGTTACCCTGTACCAATAACCTGAGTCACTGACAACTATTCACTTGTTGATGCACTGAAGTCCACAACGTCTGTTGCAGAGAAAATACTCTGTTTATAAACTTGGTTCTGTCAAAGAACTGATCCAAACTGGAAAAGGCTCAACAAGTGTTCTGGTCAGACCCAAAGGAACAACTTGTAGAGTCTCCCTAAAAAAGGAGCATCAACCACCTTGTTGCTGAAGTCTCTTCATGATGGTCACTGGACAGTTCATTGAACTGGAAGAAAGTTCACAATCAGCTCTGATGGTTTTTTGTTCTTCTGAAAATGATTCTTGATTTGGTTTTAATGAAGGTTAAAGAACATGTACATTATTTTATTTATTAAAAAAGAGGGAGATTGTCTCCAACTGTCTCATGTTTATTCAATATGCCATGCAGCTAGGGGGCGCACTACTCCATTGTTGATGTTATGGAGGAGAATACGTTACAGGGCTGTGCTTTTCTGTCTGTCTGAAATGACAGTGGCTAAATAAAGTTTTTTTTTTTTTCAGAGGATTCTGTTTGACCAACAGAGCTGCGCTGAACCTCACTGCTGCACTCAGACTGATGAGAAAAGCACAGAGAAGCAGTTTGTTGACTTCAGTCTTCTTCACACCTCCTGATGGAGCTCTGTGATCTGAGCTCAGTCCTGAGCTCAGCAGTCAGAACTGGACTTGAGGAGTCCAGCTTTGGAACCTGCAGAGAACCAACAAACAGCAGAAAGCCACACTGTGGGAAAGACTCCACACTTCTGACTGATGTTCACGTCCACTTTATTCTTCACAGGAAAGATTGAGACAGAACACTGAGAACTAAAAAGAACAGAGAAACGCTTCTAATCTCTACTAGAAAACAGGAATCACAACAACACAAGACAGAAATGACAGTCTTTTATGATCCATCTCTTCCTTACTACAATTTAAAGAAAAAAAAATATTACTCAAAATTATTTACTCACATGATTCATCAATATATATTTAATATTAAATGTAGTCATTTTTTTCTTCAAGGATCACGTAAAATTTGTCAGACAAAAATATGTATTTACAGTATTTCTAGTGTTGTCATGGTAACACAGATTTAGATAACATACACACTGTATCAGCATAAACTACAACAACAAAAGTCAACAACAAGTTTATAGCAAAAAGGTTATTTAAAAAAATCTAATGTAATCTATTAGTAAAACCAACAAAATTGAGCATTACTTTTAAAAATGTTCATCGTTTCTTTAAAACTCAAATCCATAAACAATGCCTGTACAAAAAGTGATGGTACCTTCAAAACTGGTAAAAGCCATTCAAGAGCTGAGGATTTAACTGTTATGATACACCTAAAAGAAGGAATTTCATGGAAAATGTTCAATATTTATTGTCAATCAATAAAAAGAAAAGCTCATACAGTATAGAATCATTATACAGATATAAATGTATCAATCCTAATTATAATGAATTTTGAGGATTGTGGCTGATAGACAATGAAACTAGATATTTGTCCTAGAAAATGTGATTATTATATCACAAAATTAATTGAAAATAAAAGATGTTCTCACTACAAAAGTCAGACTTCAAAAAACTGTTTAATTTTTTTTTTCTTTTTTTTTGAGAGAGGCTTCTCTGTTGTGTGAATTCTCATGTGCCTTTTGAGGTTATATGCACGATAAAAACTTTTATCACATTCTTTACAAGAAAAAGGCTTCTCTCCGGTATGGATTACCACGTGTCTTCTGAAACTAGATGGGTCACAAAACCTTCTGTCACATTCTTGACAACAAAAAGGCTTCTCTCCTGTGTGAATTACCAAGTGTGTTTTGAGAGTAGCTATTCGACTAAAACTTTTATCACATTCTTGACAAACAAAAGGCTTCTCTCCTGTATGAGTTCTCATGTGTGATTTGAGGTTAGATAATTGATAAAAACTTTTATCACATTCTTGACAAACAAAAGGCTTCTTTCCTGTATGAATTATCATGTGTCTTTTGAGATAAGACATCAGACTAAAACTTTTATCACATTCTTGACAAACAAAAGGCTTCTCTCCTGTATGAATTATCATGTGTTTTTTGAGATCAGATATCTGACTAAAACTTTTATCACATTCTTGACAAACAAAAGGCTTCTCTCCTGTATGAGTTCTCATGTGTGATTTGAGGTTAGATAATTGATAAAAACTTTTATCACATTCTTGACAAACAAAAGGCTCGTCTCCTGTATGAATTATCATGTGTCTTTTGAGATTAGACATCTGACTAAAACTTTTATCACATTCTTGACAAACAAAAGGCTTCTCTCCTGTATGAATTATCATGTGTTTTTTGAGATCAGATATCCAACTAAAACTTTTGTCACATTCTTGACAACAAAAAGGCTTTTCTCTTGTGTGAGCTCTCATGTGACTTGTCAACTTAGACGAGTAATCAAAACGTTTACCACAATCTTTGCAGACGTATGGTCTTCCATCAGACTCAGCTCTCATGTGGGGAGACACATTGTGTGCAATTATTTTTCTTTTACCAGCCTTAACAGAGGAACGTCTCTTTTCTTTTGGAGATTGTTTGTGCTTCTCTACTGAAGTTTTCTTCTTAGATTTTTTTCTAACATCAGAGTCACACTGACTTTCTGACATGTGAGAGCTTTCCACACTTTGGATATGACTTCTCTGTCTTCTCTTCTTCTGATCTCTGATCTGTGGGTCTATCTCTTCATCTGTAGTTGATGATGATTCTTCATGTTGGTTTCCTTCTTCATCCTGACTATCAGTTACACTGAAGCTCTTCTGTTTGTTTAGATCTGATTCATTGTGATCATTTTCCCCATAAAAAGGAATCTCCATCAAGGTATCAGTCTCCTGCTTTAGATCAAGCTGCTCTTCATCCTGACTGATGTAGAACTCTCCCTGTTCCTCTTTAATCTGTGAAGGTTCTGGTTCCTCCTGTTCCTCTTTAATCTGTGGAGGTTCTAGATCCGCTTGTTCTTCTCTGAAGTTCCTCAGCTGGTTGCAGAGATCTTCCTCTTCAGTCGACCAATGCTGGGGGAGGACTGCAGGGACACAAACACAAGAATGGGGCCTTTTAAAGAAGTTTGTTCATTACTAAACATGCATCCACCCATCTTCTTAACCTGCATTATCCAGATCGGGGTCATGGGTCTCCTAGAGCTCAACCCCAAGACAGGGTACACCCTGGACAGGTTGACAGTCTGTCAAATGATGGGGCTACCTCAAATAATTATTTTAATAGTTAACTAATCTCGGATGATTTTTTTTTCAGTTAGTCGACTAATCATGTTCCACATTGTCTGGATGTAAGACACTCATCTTAACCATCATAAAGTTTAAACTATAAGTGTTTAAGCTATATGCTAACTA
>NC_050520.1:12817007-12828553 GCF_002922805.2 Oryzias melastigma
GGGTGCTCATGACATAACCTCCCTGCCTACGTCCGGTCCCCCAACGGACGACGAGGTTGGTCAGGGTATCCCCGATGGAAACGGGCGATGAGGTCCCGGTCGAGAACGTGACAGTCCGGAACCTATTGACGATCGGCTGGGCCATAACCCTCCCAGTCCACGAGGTACTGCACACCCCGGCCCACCTGCCTGGAAGCAAGCAGTTCCTTCACAGTGTAGACGGGCCCTCCATCAACGAGACGAGGAGCTGGAGGAATCGAGGGAGTAGGTTGTAAAGGAGAGTCCCGGTTAGGTTTTAACTTGCTGCTGTGAAGCACAGGGTGGAACCGTAGTGTGCGTGGAAGGTCCATTTTAACAGCCACAGGGTTGATTATTTGAACAATTGGGTAGGGGCCAATATAGCGGTTCAGCAGCTTCCTAGGTCCGCCCTTCAGTGGAACATCAGTTGTAGAGAGCCACCTTGTCTCCCACCTTGTTTTCTGGGGTAGGTGACCTCCGTCGATTTGCCACAACACTCAGCCTCTCTTGGTTCTGCAGCAGCTGGAGCCGGTACTTACTCCAGGTGCGCCGACAGCGCCTCACAAAGGCAGCAGGACCAGAGGAAGAGGCTAACTGTTCCTGATGGGGAAACAGATGAGGTTGAAAGCCATAGGCAGCTTGGAAGGGAGAGTATCCAGAAGAATTCAGTAGTGAGTTGTGGGAGTACTCAGCCCAGGGTAGCTGAGTTGACCAGGTCTTTGGGTTCTTCAAGCAGAGGGCCCGCAACGTAGTCTCCAGGTCTTGGTTATACCGCTCTACCTGTCCGTTTGTCTGGGGATGAAAACCAGAACTCAGACTGACCTTGATCCCAAGGAGCTTACAGAACTCCTTCCAGAATGCTGCCACAAACTGTGGACCACGATCCGAAGTGATGTTTTGGGGAAGTCCATGCAGCCGAAACAGATGCTTGCACACCAGTACAGCCAATTCCTTTGCTGATGGAAGTTTCTGTAGAGGAATGGCATGCACCAGTTTGGAGAATCTGTCTATTACAGTGAGTATGACGGTTTTACCTCTGGATTGAGGGAGCCCAGTAATAAAGTCCATCGCGACATGGGACCAAGGTCTGGATGGAACAGGTAGAAGGTGCAACAAGCCAGCAGGAGGAGTCCGAGGTGTCTTGACACTGACACATACGGAGCATGCAGCCACAAAAGTCCGTATGTCCGAAGACATCGCGGGCCACCAAAAACATTGAGCTACGAGAAACCCAGTCCTGGTCACTCCGGGATGACAAGCCAGACAGGAGGAGTGACCCCACCTCAGAACTAAGGGTCGCAGGGAGACTGGAACAAACAGACAGCCAGTTGGGCATCCAGCGGGAACAGAAGCTGGATCAGGAACTGCGGCCTTCACTCTGCGTTCCAGCGACCAGCGGGTGGCCCCCAACACCAGGCGAGGAGGAACAATAGTGACATTAGCAGCTAGGGCCACCGACTCCTCCTCCTGCTGGAACTGGCGAGACAAGGCGTCAGGCTTGAGGTTCTTGCTTCCCGGACGGAAGGACAGGCAAAAGTTGAACCTGTCAAAAAAGATGGCCCACCTCGCTTGGCGAGGGTTGACACCAACCCCCAACACTGGCAGGCGGAACGTGAGGCCAACCCGGAAGTAACAAAACGTTGCAGTACCGGCACTGACCAGAGAGGCTGGTGCTTAGAGTGAGCAAATTCCCATAGACTCCCATGTTAAAATCCTCATTTTCAGCCCTCTAATAAACCCCTTTAATGCCTGGTGCTTAAAGTTTTTATTTCATCAATGGCTGCATATTTGATCCATGACAACTCTGAAGGGAGTGAATTTTTTTCTAAGTTTGTATTTTTTTTTTTAAAAACAGGATTTATTTTCGCTTAATGAGGGGGCGCGGCCTTTGATTGACAGGTGACAATCGCGGTGGATTCTAAGAGCTGTGCTCCGGTGTTTTGCTGGTCTGCTGCAGATTTAGCATTAGCATGAGCGCTATATTTCGGTTTTTGTCCTGCTGCCGTGATCTAAACTGTTCTAACACGCTCTCTGGGAGTCCTCTGATGTCTTTTCTCTGGTAAGTACTAAAAGAATAACTTTATATTTGCCGGAAATAAATCATTAATGTATATTATGATTATTTATTTTAGTTTCAGTAATTCGATTTTTTAAAATTCTCAGTAACATTAATATCTATTAGGACTTATGACGTTTTCTCAGTATTTTTATTGATAGTTATTTTCTTTAATCACAAAGTTATAACATATAAGGACATGATTCAGATCTGCTACAGTAACAGCAGAATCATGTGAAGTTAAAATGTGAAGACACGGAAACTTTAATGAGAACATATAGTTTAAATATTAAATTTTTAATAAATGTGTACATATTTTATTTTTATCTTTGTCTTGTGATTTTAATGTATATTAAAGTTATTTTTTCAATTGTACCCAATGTTTATCTTGTGTGTTCCTCTTCAGGTCTGCTTCTGGTGGTGAGTGGATTTATAATCCAAAATAATCCAGCATTTACATTTTAAGGCAGTAAAATTCTATTTTCAACATATGAATTTGACTCTTGCTGATGTGTGATTCAATAAAAATCCTGTTTAACATATTTGAGTGACCAGTCTCTTCTGTTTATTCACTGTTTTAGCATATAGGTAAGACAAAAGGAAATGTGGGTCAAAGTCAGATCTGTACAAAATTTATTTTTTAAGCAGATGAATTGATTCAAAACATCACAAACATTATTAATTAAAAATTCAGAATTAGTTTCCCTTTATTCAAAGTAGGGACCTCTTTAAACATGTCATGGTTAGAAAGCATCATCTATGATAATACTGTCTGTTTTTATACATTTAAAGAACCTAATAAATGATCCTAAAGAGTAAATTTCTATCTACTGAAAATATAATCAGTAAGAAATGAAAGAGAATAATAGTTTATTGGTGGGTTGAAGAGTGTGCAGCTGCTGGACGTTCTCTCCGATCCCCATGACAGCTCCAGACTCCAGACGTCGCCCGTTCACGTCCTCCACAGTGATGAGAGAACCAGGAGCTGCTCTTCCTTGTAGAATTAAAAATAAAAGATGTCCATCACCATCGTCTGCCTCAGCTGATCCAGGTGATGTGGGTCCTCGTTGAGATCATGTCGCCGTGGTGGTTTTGTTGAACTGTCCTTCTGGTGCCAAATGGAAATGACGTCCCCATTAATCCAAACTGTAATTGTAAGAAAAAGATAATAGATTTCACTCAAAAATATCTGTACATGTGCTGTTTCTGTAAAGATGAGCTAAACACACAAAATAAAATATTTCATCTTGTTTATGCTCAAAATCCATGTGAATATCTTTAAACCAAATCTTTGAAGAAAATGAGTTTATCTTTGAAAGAACATGACAGTATTTAGTTGGATTGTCAGCAGAAGAGGAGGCAACATCAGTCTGTTTAACCTCTTCAGACCTGATGTTCATCACATTCTGACTGATATTAGTTCATTCTGCTTCACTGTGACTGTGTTTAGAGGATTCACTTAAATATTAGCTCCAGCTTAAGGACGTTGACATGATTAACCTAACTAAGAGGTAAAAAGAAATACTCATTGTAATCACAGCATTATGTGATCACATATCAACAATTTGATTTAACACTAGAGGAAAACTACGTCTTACACAATCATATTACTGTTGTGGTGTATTTTTAATGTGTATATAAAGACTACAGTAACTTAAGACTAAATAACTCTTATTAAATAAGATATCTTAGGACCACATAAATAACATGTTCAAACAGTGGATGTTCAGTTCGTACTGAACACGTAGCACGGGAAAATACGTTTTCATTGTTGTCTAAAAGTCACTTCCACCGTTTTACAGATTGTGTGTAAAACACCAAGTACTCACCTGTAAAGATTCATGATGTAAATAATCCACCGCGGTGCAGCTTTGCTGGAGAATTGAAGCTGTTAGCCGTTAGCATTGAGGAGCCGCAGACGGTAGAGCTGTGGGCGTGAACTACAACAAATCGGCGGAAAAGCGGGTGAACTCGGTCCCGCCCCTTTTCCTCATATTTGGAACGTCCATGTGAGGCGGAGTTAACTCCAGCCAATATGAGCTGAATATTCAGGCTTCATTTCAGGGACTGTGGAAGTCAATCGATGACGTCAGAGATGATGCGTCTAATTATATATTAAGTCTATGGTTGAGACGTTTCGCAGTCCGTATATATTCGAGATTTTTGTGGTCAGTCCAGACCAGGAACGGCTGCTCAGTCCCCTCCAACCAGTGCCGGCATTCTTCCAGGGACAACTTTACCGCCAGCAGTTCTGTGTTCCCTATGTCGTAGTTTCTCTCTGCAGGAGTGAGCTTGCAGGAGAAATACCCGCAGAGATGGACTTTGTTATCAGACGCCCTCTGAGACAAAACAGCCCAGACTCCGAATTCAGACGCATCTACCTCCACAATAAATTGTTTGGAGGTGTCAGGCTGAACCAGAATAGGGGCTGCAGAGAAACGTCTCTTGAGCTCGGAAAATGTCTTAGCGGCCTCCTCACTCCAGGTAAAACGTACCTTGGCAGATGTCAGTCTATGGAGCGGTGCAGCCACGCCACTGAAGCCTCTGATAAAGCGCCTGTAAAAATGGGAAAATCCAAGGAAGCGTTGTAGTTGCTTACGGTCTGAGGGAACGGGCCACTCCAGGACAGCCTTGACCTTGGTCTTATCCATCTGTACTGCTCCAGGTGAAACCACATGTCCTAAGAACCGGGTCTGTGAGGTGTGGAATTCACATTTTTTAGCTTTGCAGTACAGCTGGTTCTCAAGGAAGCGTTGTAGAATGGCTCTGACGTGCTGCACATGTGTCTCTGGGTCTGGAGAAAAGATCAAAATGTCATCCAGGTACACAAAAACGAACTTGTTAATCATGTACTTAAGAACGTCATTGATCAAACACTGGAAGACGGCAGGGGGGTTGGTGAGGCTGAAAGGCATAACCAGGTACTCGAAATGGCTGCTGGGGGTGTTAAAGGCAGTCTTCCATTCATCCCCTTCTCTGATGCGAACCAAATGGTATGCGCTCCTGAGATCCAGTTTGGTGAAGACTTGGGCTCCTTGAATCAGGTCAAAGGCTGACTGTAACAAAGGCAATGGATAAGTATTCCGAGCAGTGATACCATTGAGGCCCCTGTGGTCAATGCAGGGCCGCAATCCTACATCACGCTTGCCCACAAAGAAAAAACCCGCTCCAGCAGGCGATGAGGAGGGATGGATTATTCAAGCCTGTAGACTCTCCTGGACGTACTCCTCCATAGCCTCCTGTTCAGGAAAGGAGAGGGGGTAGATACGACCCTTAGGAGGTTGTGTCCCTGGCAGGAGGTCTATGGCGCAGTATATGGTCGGTGAGGAGGCAGGGACTTGGCTCGAACCTTACTGGACACAGTTCCAAGGTCATGATACGCAGTGGGAACATTACTAAGATCAGGAGGGTCTCCAGGTGGTCGAACCGTAACCGTAGAACGTACAGTGGCAGCATGATAGGGTTGTGTATACATTTCCCTCATATTTGCTCTGTATGATTTTAACCTCTTTTCTCTTTCTGCTCATTTGAGGTTGTTCTCAGCTGGTATCTGGAAGGCTGCAGTCATCCTAAGCTGAAGGCTGTCTGGAGGCTGACATGTTACAGATACTTGAAGAGGCTGACGCCGACCTATTGCATTGAACTAAGACATTAATGATAGTAGTGGGGCGGCCGTGGTGCAGCGGTAGGGCGGTCGACTCCTGATCAGAAGTGAGCAGGTTCGACTCCCGCCTTGCCCGCCCATGTGTCGAAGTGTCCTTGGGCAAGACACTGAACCCCAAATTGCCTCTGGTGGGAGGTTGGCGCCAGTGTTTGGCAGCGGAGCCACCACCAGTGTGTGAATGTGTGTGTGAATGGGTGAATGGGTCTGTGACTGTGAAGCGCTTTGGGCCCTTGAAGGAGGGTAGAAAGCGCTATACAAATATACGCCATTTACCATTTATCATTTAGAACCAGTTTGAGGCTGTTTTCCTTCCACACCGTGAGAGCAGCAAATGTAAATAAAATAAGACCGCCCCTGAAAGGTTATAAATATGGAAACCCTGGACCAAGATCTTCAGAGCGGGTGGAGACTGGTTTTTAACATTCTCTGTCTGTTCTCCTTGTGCAAGTAAAATCTGATTTAAGAACTGACCCCTCTCTTGTCTTCCTTTCAGAGAAATGTTTCAGGTTGTTTGAACCTAACAGCAGTCCATCCTTGAACGTACAGTGTGGCCTGCGAAGGATCTTGATGACGACGAGGAGTGCTCTCTGGAAGACCAGTGCAGAGTTGCAGGCTTCCTCCGGTCTTTTATTGAAAATGGTAAGTCTAAAGACCTATATTTTGTGTTTAATCCTTTTATAGTAAGCTATACCCACATATATGACAATATATTACCTGAGTCACACTGAAGAACAAATTATTTTTCCTGCACGGATATAAGATGACTTGATCTCTGAGGCTCCGCCGTTTCCTTGGGGTCACCACCCATTTTATGACGTCGACCTGGAGCCGACCTCGGCAGCGTTTCTTCCACAAAAACAAACAAATCCAAACTTTTGCAAAAATGGTTATGCATACCATATATTTTCCAATAGTAGCCCTGATGCTTATTCAAAAAATGTGGCAGTCAGTGCGGCGTTTATTAGAAAAAGGTGAATATTAGTGACAGGCTTTTATTTGTTTTGTGGTGAAATTATATCACATAATGCAGACAACACCAGATGAACATTTCATGTTCTATTGAAATGATAACATTTGATTATGTTCTGATTAGCAATGGCTGTGAACGTTTCTTTTCTCTTTGAAGCATCATAAATCTCCGTATCAAGAATCCTCTTCACTTGTCCTGACTTGTTTTTTCAAATTTTGCGGATTCAAAAAGAGTGTTCATCTCTTCTCATAAGGATCTTTGATTATGATAACGTCATAAGGAAAGAGTCCATTCACGAAGTGCTGTGACCCCGCCCACCTATGATGAAAAAAATCTCAAGAAAGAGGCAGGTGCAGCTGAATATCTGGCGCTTTCCTGGCTTCAAGCTGCCTTGATGACTACAAAACAAGGCATTGTGGGAAACTGTGTCCTGACAGTTCTTGTACTTCAACGGGGGGCTGATCAGAAATGATTTGCGCAAAATAAAGGAAATCTGTATTTTATGTCTCTTTCCATAAAGTAGTGAATCACTTATGTAAAAATAAACACAACATTTTAAGTCATCTGTGGTTATGAGTGTTACTGTTGTCTATAAAAGTTAACTTCTATATTAATTGTATTTATTTGTTTGGGAAAATGGACATTAACCCAGCGGCTATTTCTTTCATCCATTTTCCACAGACTGATGTTATATTTATAGAAATATAATAGTAAAGTTTATACTAAGGAGGAGAGGCGTATTAAAATTCAACTGAATACTAAGGACAGCCTTGACTTCCTGTTCTTGTTCAGTCTCGCTGTTCAACGTCATCTCATGCACCTGACCCCGCTCCCAACTGCAGCCGCCTGGTCTCAACGATGATCTAGGCCGGGGGTCGGCAACCTGCGGCTCCGGAGCCGCATGCGGCTCTTTAAGCACTTCCTTGCGGCTCACTGGCGCTTTTTCAAAAATGTTTGAAAATGAAAAAAAAATGTTGGAGGGAAATATATTTTTTGTTTTAATACGATTTATGCTGGAGTACAAACATGACACAAACATCCTTTACGTTTTCCAGTTGTTGTGAGATGAGCGCAGGTGTTTCCACGCCGGCTGAGTCAGCGCGCAATCAAGCCACACCCACAATGAAAAGTCAATGCAAACGCGCAGAATTCCTGCCCGTGCGTCTGGAGAGCACGTGAGCGCACGTTGCTACGCGGGTTTTTAAGTCGGGTCGTGAGCTCCACGTACAAATCGGCACACATTGAGCAAAGGACAAAACACATGTTCACAACAAATAAAGGTGTTACACACACACACACACAAAAAAAGAGATTTACACAAAAGGTAAGTGAGTGAGGCAGGGGCAGCAAACCACAAAAATAAATCATATGCTAGTGTCCAAAAGAAAATGTGCACAGCAAAACCAGGGCAGAAAATGAAGGCAATACAGTCTGCAAAGAGACAGACCCCCAAACGAGTATTACCCAACAAAAAGAAGTCCACTGGTCAAATAAGGATAAATCCCCAAAACTTAAACATGTCAGTACGAGGTCACACACATAACCCACATACCCCAAACGAAGTACTGGCACAGTCCTGATGGTTAAACAAAGTGTCAGCACGAGGCACAAAGAAATGTACCCCAGACAAAGTACTGACACAACCAAAAGAACTTAGACTGAGTGCCAGCACGAGGTATAACGAAGTGTGCCTCCTAAACAAAGTGCTGTTACAGCCAAGAGACTAAACGAAGTAATAGCACGAGGCACAACGAAGTGTGCCTCCTAAACTGAGTACTATTACAGCCTAAAGGCTTACACAAAGTAACAGCACGAGGCACAACACACAGACACATGACCCCAAACAAAGCACTAACATAACACAAATGCAAATTAGCATCCGTAACAATATTGCCAGATTACACTGGGCAATAAAGGCTGTAAAAGACAGACCACAACCCTGTCCAAAATGGAATCTAACCCAGACAGGGGGGATATAGATCCCGGATGAGCCCCCATATGTTACGTCCCCAATAATAAACTGGCCCAGAGTCTAGGGGATGACCATCTAAGGGGACAATAACATTAAAGAGTGGACACCAACATAAAAGGAACACAGTTTATTTAAACAAACGGAAAACCTGTGTCCTGAAATAAAGCAAGAAAATCAGTGGTTAAGGTTAAAAGAACAAACCAAAATGGAGTTGGAACCTTGGCCAAAAGAAAAAGAAGCCAGGGAGACTGCTGACCCAGTCATGACAACCGTCGGAGTCAGCAGCTCCCTGCTAAGGGCTGCCTAACAAAACTACCTAATGAACACAAATTAAACAAAGCCCGCAAATCAGAACTACCAAGGTCCAACCCCAAACTAACACAACAAAACCCAGCAATCTAAGATTGCTGAGGACAAAACAAATGTCAAAAACCAATCACCAAACCAACACCACACAAACCACCACCCAGCCTGCTGCTCTGCTCCCTGCCTGGCTCGGTGTGGCTGCCTCTGGCTTAAATGGACACCAGCCAATCAAGGGAGATTGGCCACACCTGTCAGGTGAGCCAAGGGGAACTGGATGGGAAAGCCAGGCTGCAGCAGCAGGATGTAACAGCGCTGCATCTTCAATCGGGTTCAAGATTTCCACGCACAGTCGCAGCAGCTCAGAGCTGTGACCGATCAAGGAGCTGGATTTGGGAGCTGCTTGTGGGCGGAGTCTGCTTCAAAGCTCAGAAGTGCCAAACTTGATCATGAAAGAGAAATGAATCATTACGGTTTGTGTCCGGTCAGGTTAATATGACACCAAGATGAGATGAGCACTAATGAACAGTAGAAGAAGAATAGAAGAAGAATCTCCTTCCCGCCACTGCGTGCGTGACCGCGCTGCTCCGGTGTGGATACCACCTGCTGAGCGCGGCGATGTGCAGGTCTCATCCACCGGCCGCGTGCGTGCGTGGCGGGGAGGAGATTCTCCTTCTATTGTATTTTTACTGTTCATTAGCGCTCATCTGCATCTACAACAGGGAGAACCGAAAGTAAAAGTGTTGAAAATCCCCCAAATGTTTCTGAAGACTTTTGTTTTCACAACTCTGTCCTTTTAAATGTCTGACTAAAAAACTCACGCGCGCTCCAGACTTGGAGGGCAGGAATTTAGGTGTGCACGCGTTTATATTGACTCTTCATTGAAAGTGTACACTTGATTGCGCGCCAATGCGGCCAGTGTGGAAGCACCTTAAAGGTGCACGTTACATTTTTGTGTTTTTTTTTCAAATCCTCTAAATAAAAATGACATCAAAAATCGTATTTCTTTATTGCATTTCTTTAATTTCATCAAAGCAATGAAACAAACTGTAATTCATTCATATTGTAGTGATGGTCTCAGGCACACTGGGCTTGCTGTCGGTCTGGCAGCGCAAGGAATTGTGGGTTACCCGTTCTTTTGCCTGTCTGACTGGAATTGGATTTAAGTTTGGGTTTTCCTCGATGTGTTCTATTGTCTGACTGTTGAACATTTGTTGGCATTTATGATTTTGTCCTGCTATGTTTGAATTCTTCCTGCTCCTGGAGTGAGAATGAGGGAGAGACTGATGAGGACCCCCTCTCGTTGTGTCATTGAGGGATGTCAAAATAAACGCTCATATTTTTAGTATGAGGCTATACAGTCTTTGTCAGGTAGCTTGACGCTGCAATTCCACTCTAACTTGTCGTGAGATCAAATTGAGACTTACATGATGCGAGGACACGCAGCAGGAGAAATAATCGTTTGATCACAGACGTGATTAATTGACACATTCTCCATGTGTTATTTTCATTGTAAGACTTATATAAAGCGACTTAATTTATGGGGCTACAGACATATTTGTTTTTTGTTGTATTGGTCCAAAGTGGCTCTTTCAACATTTTGGGTTGCCGACCCCTGATCTAGGCGAAGTACAAGCGAAACACACCTAATGTGAGGTCCCACTCGTTTTTGTGGGCTGGGAGAGGCTGGTGTACAGAATGAAGGGTTTTTAGAGGAATACTCTGAATGGAGTGAAATGCTGCTTTGGAGTTGTTTCTTATGAGAAATTACCATTATAATATACTCCAAAACTCAAAAACTGTGCTTTTTTTGCATTGCTTAGGCCCTTTAAAAATAATCACACAGTAATTACCTACAAAGGCATGTAATAGATCAGGTTCTTGTTTCTTTTTAAAAAGAAAATCGTTGTCCCGCTGTTGACAGACAGCGGTGAGGCTGCAGCTGCGAAAGAAGACCATTTACCCCTTGAGACCATTTTTTTGTTTCTCTTCGAAAGTGCTTCAGTTTAGAATTACTATGGTGAAATAATCTAAATGTCATGTTGAAGCACATAGATGCCAGTTCTAAAGAGGTTAAAAAAATCCATATTCTCTTAAAAAATGAAAAACATGACTAATAAAAGGATCAATAAAACTGAGCTAGTTATGAATGTTCATATTTCTTTTACAGCAAGAATTTTAAAAAGAAATTTTCTAATGGAGATCTGAGTCAAATCTGTTACAAAATTTTCAATAGTTCTTAAGAACTTAAAGCTAAAGTCAAAAATCTTTTTATGATTAAACGCCTATTTCTTTTTTATTACGAGGTAATAGTTTCTATCTTTACTTGGTTGTTGAAACTATTTCAGTGTAAGTGTTAAATATTAAGTTAATAAAAGAAAAATGGGGCAAAAATGTGTTCATTCTTCTTAAAGTATCGGATCGGGACTCTAAATTGTCAGATACTTGAAATAAAATCACTCTGAATCGGATCAAGCCCAAAACAGGATTGGGACATCCTTAATTTTTGGTATGTTAATTGGACACAGGATGCTGCTAATATTGTCCAAAACTCTGTGTTAGA
>NC_050520.1:12829291-12836109 GCF_002922805.2 Oryzias melastigma
GTCGTGAGATCAAAATGAGACTTACATGATGCGAGGACACGCAGCAGGAGAAATAATCGATTAATCACAGACGTGATTAATTGACTCATTCTCCATGTGATATTTTCATTGTAAGACTTATATAAAGCGACTTAATTTATGCGGCTCCAGACATATTTGTTTTTTGTTGTATTGGTCCAAAGTGGCTCTTTCAACATTTTGGGTTGCCGACCCCTGATCTAGGCGAAGTACAAGCGAAACACACCTAATGTGAGGTCCCCCTCGTTTTTGTGGGCTGGGAGAGGCTGGTGTACAGAATGAAGGGTTTTTAGAGGAATACTCTGAATGGATTGAAATGCTGCTTTGGAGTTGTTTCTTGTGAGAAATTACCATTATAATATGCTCCAAAACTCAAAAACTGTGCTTTTTTTGCATTGCTTAGGCCCTTTAAAAATAATCACACAATAATTACCTACAAAGGCACGTAATAGATCAGGTTCTTGTTTCTTTTTAAAAAGAAAATCGTTGTCCTGCTGTTGACAGACAGCGGTGAGGCTGCAGCTGCGAAAGAAGACTATTTACCCCTTGAGACCATTTTTTTGTTTCTCTTTGAAAGAGCTTCAGTTAAGAGTTACTATGGTGAAATAATCCAATATGTCATGTTGAAGCACAAGGATGCCAGTTCTAAAGAGGTTTAAAAATATCCATATTCTCTTAAAAAATGAAAAACATGACTAATAAAAGGATCAATAAAACTGAGCTAGTTATGAATGTTCATATTTCTTTTACAGCAAGAATTTTAAAAAGAAATTTTCTAATGGAGATCTGAGTCAAATCTGTAACAAAATTTTCAATAGTTCTTAAGAACTTAAAGCTAAAGTCAAAACTCTTTTTATGATTAAACGCCTATTTCTTTTTTATTACGAGGTAATAGTTTCTATCTTTACTTGGTTGTTGAAACTATTTCAGTGTAAGTGTTAAATATTAAGTTAATAAAAGAAAAATAGGGCAAAAATGTGTTCATTCTTTTTAAAGTATCGGATCGGGACTCTAAATTGTCAGATACTTGAAATAAAATTACTCTGAATCAGATCAGGCCCAAAACAGGATTGGGACATCCTTAATTTTTGGTATGTTAATTGGACACAGGATGCTGCTAATATTGTCCAAAACTCTGTGTTAGAGTCCGATGAACGCACCTTTTTGTTTTATAAGTGTGCGATGAGCGCACCTATGTCATTTTATTTTGGGACTATTTTGTTCAGCGGAAGGTTACGCTGCTGTATAAATGCAGGCGGAACATCTTGCCCCGCGCGCTTCGTGAGTGACGGACATGATGGCTACCGGAACAGAGAAGAGTTGTCCAAAGTCTTTTATTACCGGGCTACGTGTAATATCAGGAGGAGATGTCTGTTCCAGAGAGCACGGGAGACGGCTCACGTGCAGCAAGGGAGAGATCCGCTGCAGGAGATTCTACAGGTTATGGGCCCAGGCAAGTGCTAGCTACAGCAATGCACGGACGCGGACTCCCGCCGAGATTTGACGGAGACAAAGCCCGCTACCACATATGGGAGGCTAGGTTTTTAGCATACTTAAAAACCATCGGCCTGAAAGATGCTATCCTCGGGAGCCAGCAAGCAGGAGCTGCGGATGCCGACGCCGGTAGGAAAAACGAGCTGGCATATGCAGAACTATGTGGTTGTCTGGATGACAAGACGCTAATGCTAATCCTGTATGAAGCGCCAGATGATGGAAAAAAAGAGTCTAGAAATACTGAGACGCCATTTTGAGTCAGAAGAAAAACCGCGAATTGTCGGACTTTACACAGAGCTAACCAACGTGCTAATGACTGAAAAAGAAGAGCTAGCTGACTACTTAGCTCGTGTTGAGAAGATCGTGGTGGCACTAAACCGAGCTAAAGAGACCCTTAGCGATGCACTGTTGGTGGCAATGGTATTAAAAGGACTCACGGATGAATATGCACCGTTTTCTGTGCATGTTACGCAGACGAGAGAGACTCTATCATTCAACGAGTTCAAGGCTAGGTTGAGGAGCTTTGAATGCTCACTCCGCTACCGCTCAAGACCACGTGCAGATGAAGTAATAATGATTAACCACAAAGGAAAGCAGACAAAGTACAAAAATAATAAGAAATACTTCAGCGGAGAATGTTTTATTTGTGAAAGAGTTGGCCATAAAGCTAAAGACTGCAGAAACAAAGCTAAGAAACCACAGAGTAACTTAAGGGCTGCTTACACACAAAATAGCAGCAAAGCAGTCGCCATCACAGACACAAGACAGAGCACGACGTGGAGCAGAGACGAGCACACTGCTGAGCAGGAGACCTTCATCCTCCGGGCAAGTGAATGGCAACCTCACAACGCACAGCCAGAGGGATTGCTTGTGGATAGCGGTGCATCAGCTCACATCATGACCAGCGAAGAAGCGTTCATCAGGTTCGACGAGACGTTCCGGCCTAAAGACCACGTCATGCAGCTGGCAGACGGGACCCGGATTGCTGGCAGCGTATTGAAGAAGGGAGACGCCCAGATCAAACTCACTGACAGCAATGGCAGAGTGGTGAGTGTCCAGCTCACAAATGCACTTTTGATTCCCGGATATCCACAGGATATTTTGTCTGTGGAGGCAGAAGCTTCAAAAGGAGCGAAGTTCAACTTTGAGCTGAACAACAACAAGAGGATTCTTCCTAACGGTAGAACATGTGACATGAAGGTAAAAGACAGACTGTATTATCTGGACATGGCAAAAGAGAACTGTGATGATTCCTGTAATGCATGTTATGACCTGAAAACTTGGCATGAGGTAATGGGTCATTGCAATTATGATGATGTAATCAAACTGGAAACAGTGGTGGATGGCATGAAAATCAAAGATAGAAAGTGTAAGCCCAACACATGTGAAACATGCCTGCAGGGTAAATTCACTCAAACCAGAAACAGGGAAGCAGATGTAAGGGCTGAAGCACCTTTAGAGCTCATTCATACAGACCTGGGTGGGCCTATTGTCCCAGAGTCACTAGATGGACACAAATATGCCATAACTTTCACAGATGATTTCTCAGGGGCCATTTATGTGTATTTTTTGAGAAGTAAAGACAAAACAGTTGAAGCTACAAAACAGTTTCTAGCTGACACAGCAGCTTATGGCAAAGTCAGACGCCTGAGATCTGACAATGGCACAGAGTTTATCTCAGAAGAGTTCCAGTCATTACTCAGGGACAATGCTATTAAACACGAGAGATCAGCACCTTACTACCCCCATCAGAATGGGACCGCCGAGAGAAACTGGCGCACATTGTTTGAAATGGTGCGCTGTATGCTGATCGAATCAGGTTTACCAAAGGAGCTGTGGCCTTACGCAGCTCGGACAGCAGCAGTCATAAGAAACAGGTGTTACTGTAAGAGAACAGGGGAAACACCATATTTTCTTTTTACTGGAAAGAGACCAAATTTATCAAAGATGAATAAGTTTGGCTCAGACTGTGTGGTCTTTGAACAAAACAGGAAAAAGCTTGACCCGAAGGGCAAAAAGGGAATTTTTGTTGGTTTTGATCGCCATTCACCAGCTTATATGATCTATTTTCCAGAGTCAAACAAGGTTCAAAAACACAGACTGGTCCAGTTCACTACAAGAGAAAAGACTGAGAGTCAGACACAGACTGACGCAGACCAAACGGAGGACCACTACATGGAGTGGGTATCCACACCACCTGAGGTGACACAAACACAGACTCAGAGAAAAGAAACTGATGAGGAAGAAAACTCAAACCCAGACATTGACACAGATGCTGACACCAAGACTACACTTACAACTGGAAGAGTTAGAAAGAAACCTAAGTACTTAGAGGACTATGAGTGTGCAGCACATAACCAAGAGTTAACCATTGACTACTGTTACAGAGCTACAGTTGGACTGCCACAGACCTTCAAAGAGGCACTGGCATCTCCATCAGCAGAGAACTGGAAAAAGGCCATGAAGGATGAAATGACAACACTTAAAGAAACTGACACCTTCTCACTTGTACCATTACCAGAGGGTAGACGGACAGTGGGGGGAAGGTGGGTGTATGCTCTTAAAGAAGACCACACAGGAAAGGAGACTTACAAAGCCAGATATGTAGCAAAGGGATACAATCAGGTGGAAGGACTTGACTATTCTGAAACATTTTCCCCAACAGCAAACTTGACTTCGCTGCGTGTCCTCATGCAGCTCGCTGCACAACATGACCTGACACTACATCAAATGGACGTCAAGGCAGCTTACTTGCATGCGCCTATTGACTGTGAAATATATATGGACCAACCAGAAGGTTTTCAGACTAAGTCAAAAAATGGTGGACATCTGGTGTGCAAGTTAAACAAATCTATTTACGGGCTTAAACAGTCTGGGAGGAATTGGAATCTCATGCTTCATGATTTCCTACTTGAGAACAACTTTGTACAAAGTCAGAGTGACAACTGTATTTACACCAAACTGTCTGAGAGAGAAAAGGTGATCTTGTTAGTGTGGGTTGATGACATAGTCGTGGCTGCAAGCAGTAAGGTGTGTTTAAAGGAGGTCAAGGAGAAACTAAAATTTAAGTTTAAAATGAAAGATCTTGGGCAACTTTCTCATTTTTTAGGGGTTGATTTCACACAGGGAGAGGGTTCTGTACCAAACCAGGTACATTACCAAAATTTTGGAAAGGTTTGAGATGTCTGATTGACAATATCTAGAACAACTCCCAGTGAAATGAAATGTGACCTAACTCCAGAAGGGCCCCAAACAGACCAAAGAAAATACAGTGGCATGTTGGGAAGCCTCATCTATATCATGACCTGCACTAGACCAGATATAAGTTGGATAGTGAGTAGGTTATCACAGTACATGTCTGATACCAGGGAAAAAAATATGACAGCACTGAAACATGTGTACAGGTACTTACAAGGGACAAAAGAATGTGAACTGTGTTATAACAAATGTGACACTAAACTTGAACTTATGGGATACTCTGATGCAGACTGGGCCAACGACCCCCGGACAGGAAAAGCACTACAGGCTATTGCTTCAGTCTTAGCCAAAGAGGTGCTATTGTTTCATGGAAAACGAGGAAGCAACAAACGGTTGCATTGTCGACGTGTGAAGCGGAATACATGGCGCCAGCTGCTACCATTCAAGAAGCGCTTCACCTCTCGCAACTCCTAAAGGACATGGACCCCAATTTTGAGTACACAATCAAACTGTTCGAGGACAACCAAGGGACTATACGCTTAGCTAGGAACCCAGTAAACCGCCAGAGGAGCAAACATGTGGACATTAAATACCAGTTTATAAGATCCAATGTGTTGCAGGGCAAAGTTGTTTTGATATATTGTCCTACGGAAAACATGGCTGCAGACGTTTTTACAAAGTCTGCTACAAGAGTCAAAATCAAAAAGTTCAGTTCTTATATGTTTGGCATTTAAAGCAAAGGTTAAAGGAAGTATGTGTGACATTATCGAGTGGGGGTGTTAGAGTCCGATGAATGCACCTTTTTGTTTTATAAGAGTGCGATGAGCGCACCTACATCATTTTATTTTGGGACTATTTTGTTCAGCGGAAGGTTACGCTGCTGTATAAATGCAGGCGGAACATCTTGCCCCGCGCGCTTCGTGAGTGACGGACATGATGGCTACCGGAACAGAGAAGAGTTGTCCAAAGTCTCTTTTATTACCGGACTATGCGTAATATTAGGAGGAGATGTCTGTTCCAGAGAGCACGGGAGACGGCTCACGTGCAGCAAGGGAGAGATCCACTGCAGGAGATTCTACACTCTGTTTTCTAGCATCATGTGAACAACGAAAAGCCCTTCTCAAATTCTGGACTGGATGGGAAGTACTGCCCGGAGAAATAAGTGTTGAAGTGGTGAACAGCCAAAGTTTCCCAAAGTCTTCCACCTGTTTTGAGGTGCTACGTATTCCTGCACGTTACCAAAACTACGAGTCATTTTTTGTGGACATGCAGGCATGTCTCACCTCCATCGATACAGGTTTTGGTCTGGTTTAGCGGGAGCTTTACAACACTTGATTGTTAGCCTTTAAAAGATTCCGTGTTCCACTGTATATCTGATGTACTGTAAGTTCCGATGTAGTTTTACATGTTTTGTTCTGTTACAGTCAAAGATTCTGATAAATATTTAGGTTTCATGTATAAAAAGAGACATGTCAGAAGTTAAGTTTTGTTACAAAAAATGTAAGTCTCGAGTCATGACATTTCCCCCATTATTTTTTACACCGTTTATGCCCAAGTTTATAAGGATGGAAAATTTGTTTTCAGGTTATTTTACCATATGTACAGAACTGAAAGGGTAAACTGTAATTTGAGTTTTTACTCATCTTGTTCAGTTCTAGAAAAAAAGATTACATGCAACAATCACTGTACATTACAGACCTTTATTAAAATGAGAAATTCAGGTCACAGTTTCTTTACTTGCAACACATTCAAACTTGAGATTAAAGTTATTAAAATCAGACATGAGTGGTTTAACATGTACTTCTTTTATAAATGAAGCATTTTTAAAACATCATTCTGAGTGCATGAATAGTTTCAAAGTAAGACTGGCCCAGAGGAACATTGGTATTTGGCAATGCTGAAAGTTCTCGTTCATTCAATGTACGTGGTAGCTGGATCTCAGTAACGATGACTTCAGTTAATGGAGGGTGATTATGTGGTCCTGTCCAGTCCACGCCATAGTCCTCATTCACCTGACATGTGAGACATTCTAAGCTGAAGAAATGCATTTTGCTGTTTAACCAACTAATACATTTCCACTGCTCAGCATAAATTGTCATGCAAGTTAA
>NC_050520.1:12836208-12838841 GCF_002922805.2 Oryzias melastigma
ACATTCTCATTAAACAATTTGTTCAGATTGCATTCTTCATAAGAAAGATCAGCCATAAATCACATTTTGAACAACAAAAATGTAAAAAGTAATAAAAAAAAGAATACGTGCAGAATCATGAAGAAAAAAGAAAAATTGGTCAAGAAAGAAGTGATTACTTTTTCCAGATTGTTTTTTTTATAAAGGATTTTGCAATTCTTAGTTGAGGTTTGTGCTCATGAGTGTAGCTTTATTGTGAACACTCCTGCCAGTAATGTGGGAATTTCTGTTCTGCCCCATCGTCTGGACCATGAAATGAGCTACCTTCACATTTTCACCTCCTTTGTCTGACCTGAGGGAAGAGGTGGAAAACATGGAGAAGTCTAAAAATTATGTCTTAAACGTGTTTTTGTAACACTCACCTAACTCGTGATGGTACTCCGTATGTCAGGAAAGGCTTTTAGGGACCCAAAATATGCCAAACTCAGAAGTTCAAGAAACCAGATTTATTAAGTTTTTGTCTTGGAGGGCCCCCTGGTGTTGAACATGCAAGGCGTGGCTCCAGACACAAATGGTAATGAGGAGAGGGAAAGCCAAGAGGGCGCAGTAAACTCAGGAAGTTGGGGTTCAGTGACGAACTTGTTTTCCAGTCCAAATAATAATCACCAGAGGTCTCTGGGAAAAGCTCCAAAAATCAAAGTTGGGGGACATACGGGGCTTGGGGTGAAATGATGCAGCAGAGAGACAGGAGCAGACAGAATCAGGCACCATGAGGACTAGAGCAGAGGCAGGAACACAGGCTGAGTATGCTGGCTTTGAGTTGAACAGAGTGGTCGGCAGAACAGGATTTTGCTGGCAACAAACAGAGCAGGTGAGTCTTCTGAGTGCTTGCAGAGCAACAATCCAGCAACAGTGAAAGGCAGAGCTTTATAGGAGCAGGCACAGGTGAAGGGAATCAGATGATTAGCAGCAGGGCAGCTGCTGCCATGGCACCGTATTGGCTGAATGCTGAAGAAAACCCATTGAAAACAGCTGTTGCTTTGTTGTTTGTGGAAGCATTAAGATAGACGATCAATCTTGAAAAGCCATCTATTCCACCATGAACAACCACTCTCCATCTGGTTACAGGTAAAAAATAAATATTGTTATCTCCCCTTAGTAGAGCAGTTGTTTTTTAATTTGAATTCACTATTCACATGTAATGTTCTACATATATGCAGCCAGTGCTTATTTTTTTCCTGGCCACACCTATTTTTAAAGCTGAAATATGTGTGGCTAATGCTGAATGCTGTCCTTTGCCATATTATTTTTTTAGGGTTAAGGTGAGGACGTCCCAGATCCAGCGAAAGTGTTAGGGTTAGGATTTGGAGGCCTAAGATAAAATATTTAAAACCATTACCCTTTGAGATATACCCTCCATTTCTGAAATAATGACTTACAGACCCACTCAAATGAATATTCTCTTTGGTGTTTTTAACATATTCCTGCAGCATTTTTCTCATGGAGGACATGTATGTTAGATTTAAATATTAAAACTCACATTTTCTTTTTTCCTATTCTGTTGGATCAGGAGCAGATTAAAAACCCATAGATTAAAAAAGCTTAGGTTTGTGATGCAGCAACTGACAGGAGTTATGTCTCCTTGCTCTGCTACAATTATGATGCATGTAGTTGCAGAAAAAGAGATATATTAACATCTGAAGTTTCCTTTTCCGAGCTGCTGTCAAAGCTGTACAGCTGGATAGCCATGATATTCCTTGCAGAACTCCTGTTGCTCTGAAGAAAATATACATTAAAACTACTTTTTTTGGCTAAAAACTGCTTAATCACAATTAAAAGATCACTGGGAACACTTTTACATAGAAAAAATTAGCTTGAGTGGGACATTAATATACTGTAGCTGCGCTTCAGATATTCGCTATGCCACTTGGTAACCATTCCAGTTTTTACTGTTACCTCATGAAATACGTGCACCCAACAACAACATTTAGCCTTGTGGGCCCTTCAAACACATGTGGGCAATGCAGCAATGTGATTAATTTCCATCTATTTATGTGCTTGGTCGCACAGAAACATGCAAATACATTCAGCCTTTTAAATGATGACATGAATTTCTAGTGATGTTAGAAAAAATTATTTTCTAAAGGAGATTTTCAAATGTACATTTTTAGATGATAAAATAATCTAATAAATGTGAGTGGAATAGGTAAAAGTTAAATCCCTGCTAGCAATCAAATGACCTAGAATGTGTACATTGTAGAAAGAAGACCTTCAAACCCTGTACAGTTTACAAGACAAAAAACAAGTGTCATGGTTAAAATTACATTCTAACTGTCAACCAAGTCATGACCAGATGTATGTTTTAAATAAAACAAATACATGAAAATAAAGTCAATGTTTAAAATGTATTTGGAGTAATAATAAAAATTATGACCGGATAAGCTTGTGATTTCCATCTATATGCCAAAGGTGATTTGGTGCTGGCACATTGTACTGGCGGCGCCTTGCAATCTGAATGGACAGCCGTCTCATCAAGACTCCCTCTGGATTAACACGTCTAAGTGATTCTGCAAGTCGAGATCCTGGTGAGACAATTGAGGAAGTTATTTCTATTACCAAGATCAGTGTTACCCAACCGTGGTCCTCAGGCTACA
>NC_050520.1:12841036-12855242 GCF_002922805.2 Oryzias melastigma
AAGGGCTGGATGGTACCGTAACATAAGACACACAATGAATGATGTTCATGGTTTTTATTTGACATCAAAAAGGGAGGAGGGGAAGTAAGGACCAAGGTTGAGCTAAAGGAATGTGATAAATAGAACAAAACACGGTCTAACGGTTACTACCTGAAAATAAAGCAAGAACACTGACTTGACAAAGAAGTATTTAAAACATACAATAGGTGGCACCAACTAACTTAGTTATTCCCAAATCATCACATTTTAAAGGATGGTTAAGGATGGATGTCTTGAGTGTCCCCAACTTGTACCAGATGCAGATTTGGACGTGCTGGCTGCTCCAAATAAATCAGGGGTCCGGTTGTTTGTCGGACCCGGTAATAGATGTAGACCAAACCTTTGAACCTTTGAAACCCTAACTCTAGCCAGGTCCACATTTGGTACCGCGTCCAGAACCAGTACTGGTATCAATATTTCAGTACTGGACACAATACCGGTTAAGGTTAGGGTTAAGATTAGTGCTGCCACAAACAATTATTTTAATAGTCGACTAATCACTGATAATTCTTATCGATTAGTCGACTAATCAAAGTGAATGTAAAGCACACATCTTAACCATCATTAACTTTAAAGCAACTGAAAATAGAGACAATTAAAAGATGATAGTTTATTATACTTTTAATGAATCATGCAGACTCTGCCCTTCATTAGTTTCTGAGATTAAAACAAGATTAAATCAAATGAGAGAGATCAGGAATATACTTTCCATCAAACTTGATTTGACAGTTTCTCCGCCCCTCAAGATGGCGTAACAATTTAATATCACTTTTATATATAGAGGGTATATAAGGTCAAATATCACCTATCAAAACGAGTCTGATGAAATGTATATTCCTTATCTCTCTAATGAGGTCGGCATCTGAAACAAGGAATTATTTTTCACGAAAGAGAAAGTTTTGGTCTCACTGACCATTTTTTGTGCTGAACGCTCACAACTTTGTTCAACTTTACAACACTCGGACTCAATATAATATAAATTAACGACTAATCTACTATTAAATTAGTCGAGGACTAATTAATAGTAGATTAGTCGTCTAATCAGAGCAGCCCTTGTTAGGATACATGTCTGAATATCAGTTTGCGGCCTGGAGGTTGGGGAGCTGTGATATAACAGTCAGCACCTCAAAAAACGACGAGTTGGGGACACTCAAAATGTCCATTTTGAAGCGCCGAGGGGTCATTAACCAAATGTGAGAATGTGATGGCATTACACAAAATAAGCTACCAGAGTGTACAGGATACCGTGTCTTATGTCCACAAATCTCTCACACACTCAAGCATACAGAGGACTAGGCTGCACACAAGAGTTCCCAAAGTGAATTCATGCGCTTTCATGCAATCCTGGTGGCGGGCTCTGGGGGCTGGTTGGACAGCTTGTCAGACCTTTCAGGTGTCGTCTCTCAGCTCATTCAGCTCGTGGAGCACATGCAAACGAGACAGAATACTGAATAATCTCTGCAAGCAGGTCACAGAGAGATGGAAATAAAGCTGACATTGGCCGTCATTTAGATACAGCTCCTGCAGTAGAGGGTAACCTTACCGTCCTGGGAGTGTCTACGAATAATACTGAAAACCCAGACATGGCAACATGTTTTTAGACACCTTTGTAGAGCCCTTCAAAATAAATAAACCTGACCTTCTAACATCATCTGAGTCTTCAAAAATATCAAACACCTCCAAACGCCGTGCTAATGTAGACCAGATTCAAGCGGGGTAGTGCGCAGCATCCCTAATGAGACATCTAGCGGCGTTATCGATCTAATGTGAAAAAATAATCGGTGAATAGTCGACTATAAAAATAATTGTTTGTGGCTACACTAGTATTTATTGATGGTTTTATTTTAATGTTTGACACCTCGCTAAATGAACATTTTGTGTTTTAAATTGTTCTAGAAGAAGGTTTTAAAGAAAATTGGGGCAGAAATGAATTTGCTTAAAAATAGTTAGATATCATCGATTACCAAGCTAACATATTGATTTTTGCAGTGTTTGCCATATCGAAATATTATTGGTATTGTGAGTCATGTATTGTGAATCCCATCATATCATGAGTTACCCTGAGATTCCCAGCCCTAGTGTCAAGCAGCAACATTGATGAGCATCAAGACAGAGGTGGAGGATGCAAATTCATGACTTTTCTGCACTTGGTGTGAACATAGCATGGGTCTGGTTTTGGGGTTGGTGGATTTGGATGAAAGTGGACTCTCTGCTGGGTTCAAATGGCAACGCTGTTCTCCACCAATTTTGGATCCAGAAAGTTGTATGGCAGCTCCAGACCTTTATTTCTTCTCTGGATCACTCTGCTTAGTCTCTTGAGTTCTTGCTGGAACACTTTGACCTTGGAGTTGGGAAAGTCCTCGGTGAAATGCTCCTCCACAAACTCATGAAGGTGACGCTGTGGAGAACACAGACATCTTCAGTTGCACATTTCAATCAAAAACATGAAGAAAACTGGATCTGCACCACTGTTTAAAAGATAAACACTAACACCATGTTAAAATAAAATCCCAAAGTCCTCCCAGCAATTCATGGGGGTAGTGGAGTGTCACCATGGTAACAATAAAGGAAGTTATCAGATTGTATCAAAACGGCTGTTCTCTTACAGCGTCAGCGGCCTCCATACTGAGCAGCCAGACGGTAGCAATGATGTTCACTGTAGTTTCAACGTCCGGTAGCGTGGACAGGATAGTAGCTTCATCTGCTCTACCCTTCTGTGTTGGAGGGGGTTCCTGCATGGTGGAGGGGGCATTGGGCATCCAGCCGTAAAAGTCATACTTGGGAGAAGAAAGGTTGAAATCAGTGGTGACAATCATTTATTGTAATAAAATAGGACTTTCTAATGGCATAAGAAAATAATTCTGAATTATTCTATTAAATATCTCAAAGTCTCTAGTGAACAATAAAGACTCACCTGTCCAGAGTTCACAGCTGCATGCTGTGCAGAGCAGGTGAACATCACCATGGTAACGAACTTGACCAGCTCAGCCAGAGTGGTGAACTTGTGTGGGATTCCTGAGGATTAGGAGGGAAAATGTTTTCACTTACAGCCGTTAGGGTTAGATCAACACAAAGTATGTATTTATCTTCATCTTTATAAAATCCACCCACCGGTCTCACGGCGTCTCAGAAACCCATTTTCAAAGATGTCCTGAATCCAGTTCTGCAGCTCAGCATCATTCTGGACCATCCAGTCGTTCCTGTAGTAGAAGCTGAGGACGCCGTAAACAAACCTTGAAGAAGAACACAAACTGTCAACAATATCTACCAAACGCCTGTATTCAAAGTCGGTTTTGATTAGTTATATTAGTTCAGTCATGTCTAATTCCAGGTCAATTGCACTGGGGCAAGCTTGCAGCAGTTAGCAATGTCTTGAAACGTAATTTATCATACATTTATTGAGAAAAGCGTTCGGACCACGGCACAGAAGAAAAGCCCAGTAACTAATGAAAGCATAGATATAAAAAAATCACTTGATTGATGGCAGCTATTAGAGTCCAGCAGAAACAACTGATGGAGCTAAATGAATGAGTTTTGGAGCTAATGGGAGAAATAAGAAGAATTCAAGTCTGGAATGATTAAGGGGAGAGAGGATTAAAATGCTTGGGGAATGAGTGGACAACTTGGAGCTACACTCAAAAATCAATTACTTGGTAGTCAAACAAGCATGTGGGTAAAGCTAACAACGGTGACGAGGAGTGAAGCTCTACTGACCTATAGATGGAGGCTTTTCTCAAGTCTAAAGACATTTCTCTGGATTCGCTCTAAGAAGGGAGTCTAATAAATCAGCGATCGTCATAGGGTTAACATGTTTGATTTTCCCCCATATGGAAAATCTGATCAGAGTGGCCATAGTCTATTGTGCATTTGACATGTGTTACTTCAAGGACTGAACTTTTATTTCAAACATTTTATTTACTAAACATTGTAAAACTTGATGTGTGAACAGGAAACTGAAGTCCTGGTGCACCAAAAGGATGCCAAACCAACACATTGTTGTTCCCAATACATCAAATATTGAAGTTTGGTTAAGGACCCTTCAGCATCTACAACCCTTACTATGCGGTACCCGATGTGGTACCACACACAGGACGTGGCCAGTGCTAGTATCCTAAATTGGTACAGGAACCTCAACCTTAACACAGCACCAGACGCGATATCAGACATGGCACCATACATGAACAGATATCATGCTTGGGTATCAGTTCTGGGTTAGGGTGCATTCTGGGTCCCAGTACTGGACCAGTTCCGGTTTGGGGCCAGGAGGCTGTGGACTGGGATTTAATGGGAGCAGCCAGGAAGTCAAAACGTGAAACAGTCTTTAACCAAATGTCAATATGTGACGACTTGGAAATGAAAATGTGTTGGCCAAACATGTCAGGGTAAACAGAATTTTCTCAACTTTGCATTGGTGCCATGTTGACTAAAGCCTTAGTCAGGAGAGCACCTACGGGGAAAATTTGGTCTATGAAAAATGGACAAACCAGTTTGGGCCACACAGGTTGACCGCATGAAATAGCAAAGTCGTAGACTGCTCAGTGAGCAAAAATGTTTGTGCCATTTCTTTTTTATAGAAATGCTATTAGTGACAGATCCTTGTGAACACGCAAGGGGAAAGTAAATTTGAATACATTTTTTAATATTTTAACCTCAAAATTCTGTGAACTGTGCAATGAGCCTGTGAGGTCTGCTCAGGTGACAAACACCAATTCCTTGTGGGGTCCTTGCTGCAGCCTGATCATTAGAAATGAGAAAATTAGAAAATCAGAGTGTGGTATGTGTGGACGTCCTACGGGGACTTTGGGATTTGCAACCGATCAATAAGAAGCTAGTAGGCTGCCTACACCTTACAGAGTGTGTCATAAGGAGACTGTACAAAAGCATCACCACTTTGTCATAAGTGAGTGCAACTTCCAATAGCCTTAGAAATACTTCACAACACCATTGCATAACTATCATACAGTCCTTGAGGTGGCCATACAAGCCTCAAGCGAATCCGTTTCTCTTAAGATGCGGCCGCTCCTCTCTACAACATTGCATGGGTCTGGACAACTCAAAAACCCTGAGAACACGTACAGGTCAATCCAATGCATATGACCAGGGCGTAACCCTTCCGCTCTCCTAGGGTTGTTTACATTAAAAGTGGGGTCATCTGGACCCCACAGACAGTGCGCTGAACTTTTTTTTAAAAATTATTGTTGATCTTTACTGGTGTCCAATGACAGACATCAAGTCTTGTCCATCTTGTCCCCCTTTGACATGGAAGGGCTAACATCTCAAGTTAAGGGTGGGGTCATCTGGACCCCATAAAAGAGCACGAAGGGTTAAGTAGAAACTAAAGTATGCAAACTACCAACCTGTGCATGATGTTCCACAGCTTCACCCCATCGTCCCTGTAGTAGAAGTTGGGCACATCTTCCAGGCCGCGATCAGCGATGTCATCAGGTATGCAGAGGGATCTGTAGGTCAAGGAGGAGACACTCCTGTCCATGAGGGTCAGCATGCCCCTCCCACCAGATGCTGTAAACTAAATAGGCAATCAAAGCAAAGTTAGAGACTTCTGATGACCCACAAATGCTGAAGAAATCTTCTGAAGTTTACCCACCTGGGTAACAATTCCACTCTTTGAGATGAGATTGCTTCGAGCCAAGATGTTGATCTGCAAAGTGTAGCGTGTGTGACGGATGAGGAGCTGAAAGGGAGATATAAAGAGTCATGAAAACCCACAACACACACATCAACTTGGTGATGGATCAGCTTCAGGTACCTTGTAGACAGGGTGAACTCTGGGAAGGTTTCGCTGCAGAGCAACCGCATACACCTCAGCCAACAGGTGAGTGCGCAGTAGGTGGAAGTTGAGCTCATGCAGGTTGAAGTCTGCACTTCTCACATACATCTTTGCCAACAGCCAGTCGTACTCTGAATCCGTGGGGAAGAAGATGGGGTTGTAGATTCCAGGTTTTTGATTTAGCTGCAAGGGAATCCACAAGAGTCATGCAATGATTAAAGCTATGGAGGATCTGACTCCTCTTTGTGCCAGAGAACTTTCAGGTAATGTTCAGAACAAAGATGCCCGACGAGTCCAGTTTCTTTCTCATACGCCTCTGTTTTGGCAACTTTCTGTTGACTAAACGCAGAGTCCAGAAATAGCACAGGACAGCACTTTTCCTTTATCAGTTTGTTTGGTGTTTTCCTGTCCTGATTTCTGCTGCCTTCACCCAACACATGGCAGCATAGTGCAAAGCAAAGGTCAGCAGGATGACCCCTTTGAAAGTCCTGTTTCCCCAAAATACTTGTTTACTTAGAAAATAAAGGAGACTTTAAACAATGTGTACAGTGTATTAATGTCCTTTAGATTTAGTTTATGATTTACATGAACATCCACAAAATTAAAACTATCCATCGTCTCACTGTCCTAGCGCTGGATGTTCACTAGCGTGTGCAGAGCCAGCAGCTCAGTTATACAATATGAGTAAACAGTCAGAAGGTAAACATATAATTCAGGAAATCCCATTGTTTGATTTTCAATGAATTGCCTTTTTCTTTCGTTATCACTCCAATTCTGCATGGGTGGTCATTTGTCATGCCTTCAATATGCTTCTATAGGCTTGTGGTGGTAGTGATTGTCTTAGGAATAATGGGACATTAGTACCTCTGTATGAAATGTTTTTATTCTTTCTGTCCTCTTTTTACTCCACTTGCTAAATTGTCTGTGTCTCCAAAAAAAATGTCCACGATTTTATGCATTTCCTGCCCTCTCAGACCAAATTATGGAGTATGGGATTTCTTCATTGCCAAAAATATGTTTTTGCGTCCAATGTCTATATCTTTGGTCCATTGTCTTGACCTACATGTCCACGCTTCTTTGAAGATAGCTTTGCATTTGCTTTGTGATGTTTCAGCACTATGCTTAAAACTTCTCATTTGCTATTGTCGTTGCATCTTGGCTTCAAAAAAGTCCTTAACAACAGCGGCTAATGTTGTTAGCTCCTGTCGTCTCCCAGAAACACCCAGAAGATATTGCTTAGTAGTACATAGACATGAACAAATGTTCAATAAACTTGTTCAGTAGACATAGACAATGGACCAAAGACATAGACAGTGGACGCAAAAACCCATACAGCCCAGACTCATCCAAACTCTGCCTTCAGTGGCCCTAAGGGAAAACAGAGTTTAAGAACCCTGATCTAGACTAAATTAGACCATTGTGATCTGAAATGTTTGAAAGTAATGTATTAAAACAACTACTTCTGTTTTGTGAACTTTTGTCTTGAAACTAACTAGTTGCATTTCACTGAAATGAATTGAAATGAGCTGAATTGCATTTTGGAAAACTCTTTAAGGTTTTTATAGTCTTATGCTATTGTTGTCAAGTAATAGGTGAGCCTACAACGATTGTTTCTTTTTTTTTCAATGAAGTAGAGCAAGATCATGCACACTGGTGGAGAATTTAAGAAGTTTTGTGTATTAATATTGTTTATTACGCAATATTTTTGGCTTCATTAGATTTGTATAATTTTGTCCTTGTCTTGCCTGGTGCTGGAGAGAAGAGATGATGTCTAGAACTTTGCATGCTGGTCTTGTCATGTCTCTGTCTGAAGAAATAGTTTCAACTCACCTGAATGGCAATGGGCATCATCTGATTGTACTCATTTTTGTGAAGCAGGACCAATGGAGCTGTTAGAAACTGCTTCCTCCCATTAATGGTTCTTGTTTCCACCCCATCCAGAATGTTGTAGTCACACAGAAAGATGTTTCCTCTCTGTTGCGAATGGGAATACAGATGACGCTGTCACTCAGGTTTTTGAGTTCAGCACCAAGTTTATGTAGAAACCAGAGAATAATCTTTCTGCCTTGTGTCAGGAGCTTGTTACCTTCATTTCAGACCTCAGAGTGAGCCGAGAAGGGCTGAGGATCATGTCCAAGGGGACAGGAAATTTTGATGGGAGAGTTTTACAGAGTTGGATCATCATGGGGTTTACTCCATTTAGAAACTGGTAGCCAAAAAAGGCGTCCTCCCTCCAGTACTTCATGGCGTAATCTGACAAAACACATTCTTTCATACAGCTGTCTCAAAAAAGGAGCACTAAAAAGACAACTAGTGTTTTCATGACACGTAAAACTGTCTTGAATTAAAGCATTTGCCAAATATTTCAAGTTGATTTTAGGAATGATAACTTTTGTCACTGCAGAGGTAGTTTGGGTGTCCAAGGCAGACAAAATATGAAAATACAAAACATTTCCTGGGCCATTTTACGAGTAAAGTAGATAAAAAAAAATACTCTGCAGCATTAGTATCCTAATCAGTAGTAATAACCACAAAATGGCTTTATAATGAAAAAACTATCTTGTTAAAGTCTTAAGCAAAATTTATTTTATTGGCATTACTTTGGTATTCTTAATCTTTCTTGAACCAGATAATTTTCCTGGAAAATGAATCTTTTTTCTTAAAAAGTTTTTTTTGCACTATAGTGTGACCTTCGCAAATGAGCCGTGCCACGTCCTAAAGTGAAGTTACTGTGCACACAATCAAACCTTTGCCAAACACAAGGATCATTCATTTCTTTTTCTTTTCTTCATTAGTGACAGTACCAGATATGGAAGTCACGTGATACTTGTACAAATTTTCGATGTCCCGCATGCATTTCCACTTGTTTGTGAATTTAGACAACGACTCCAAACCCAGCTTTGCCAATCTGGAGAACAAGAACAGCACAGTCAGTTCCTGAGCTCAAAGTCTCTCTGACATGTCAAACCCTCAGAAAGCAGACACCTACGCTGCCCCTCCCGTGTAAGCAAACTCCAGGTCCCTTGTGAAGGGGTATCGGTCATCTGGGGGCAGAGACATCAGGCCATTTGCCTTTATACAGAGTGGCATCCCTTCTTTGTAAACGGCCCACCTGAGAAGAACAGGAGAGCAGAGGAATGTCAGGCAGCTGTGAGCAGTCATGATCCCAGTGTGACCTGGACACGTCCAACTGCAAAGACTGCTTCAGTTTCATCACTTTATGAGTCAGTTTTGAAGTTCAAATATGACAGCAAATTTGATAGAAATTGTTGAGCTTTTGTATGCTAGGAAAAAAATAGGAGTTAGAGCTTAAAGTTTCCTGTTCTATCAAAGTTGAAAAGAAGGTTAAAGGACAATTGAGTGCAACAGTCTAGACCGGCCAGGGTCTAGAGGTAGGGTCCGAGCTCAATTCGGTTGCAAATATGGGGTTCTTGCCTGTTCCAGGTGCATTGCCTGTCTATTCCCGACTTCTCCTTACTTTGGAGGTGCGATGGGGCTATCCCTCGGATCCGTGAGTACTATGGATGCACATTTCGGTCTGGTGGAGTTTTGCAGTGTCAGTTATGGGTCATCTGCCTTTTTCTGGGTCAGATGTTGTGCTTTGATGTAGTGGTGGTTTGTGGTGTTAACCAGACTCCTAATAAGATCCACATGGAGAGCTCTGGTCTCTTGGGCATCTCAGATTTCTGAACTCCAGCCTGATTTCTTGCTGGAGGCTTAGTACTCAGAGAAGAGGCTCTGGTCTGCTTCCGGGAGGTATGAACATAGTTTGGCTTGGCTTGGGAGATCTGTACCCTGCAACACCTCTGCTATTCACCTAGGTGAGGAGCCTGCTTTAAACTTGAGGAAGATTAGCAGGGGAAAGGGGACATTAGGAAAAGTCTGGAAGCTTGCCCTACTTTTCTACAAGACATCTCCTCAGGGTGGGCGGGGTCAGCCAAGGGCAAACCTTGGGGTTGAGTTACATGGCGATGGAAGCTACTCCATAGGTTGTGGTGCATACACCCCAGCTCAGTTTGAATTGTACATTAGACTCAAAATGCCCTTTGATGGGACACAGCCTGGGTACCATTCTCTACAAATAGGAGCAGTCCATGTAAACTGTCACTCTACAAATTATAATTACATCTGTTTGTATTATTTAGTACTCAATTTCATCACACAACAGAGACACACAAACTCATACAAACAGACAAGGATGATGATCACCAGTCCCTTATTCAGTAGTAAATGTTGAGGACGCTTTGATTTGGGAATTTGGCAACAATCAAGCAAGTATTGTGTCTATACCTCATCTTCAGGCCACATCATTTTGCTGTGTTCTAATGTAACCAGGAGGTGTTGAGGTAAGAGAGTGGAAGAGAAGAAGAAAAGAAGTATTACATGTACTGTTGACATGTGACTGTATTGTGACTGTGTTGATTGAAAAAAAACCCCAAAAAACCAAAATGAATTTCCCCCCATTGGATTAATAAAGTATATTGATTGATTGATTGAAATACGTAAGAATTAAGTTCATGGGTAAAGACACGCCACCTTCTCACGATCTCCCAACATAACACGTGTCGATGAGGATCTACTTGACGAAGGCATAGAATCCCATCTCCAACTCCTTTTCTAACGTGTCCGGGTGGGTGTAGCATACCGCTGGACATGTGGCAGAAAATTGCTCGAATGACTTGCTGGTGTTTGCTGTGTCAAGTGATGAATGGCTGAAGGAGAGTTGTTTGCCTGTATGCTGGTAATAAAAGGTCACAGACTGTTTTACAGACTTCCAAATAAAGGTACTACTATGGAGGATTGCTTTAAGGCTTGGAAAGCTCTTTCCAAGCCTAAGTAGAAAGCTGTTACTGAGCACCATTATTTTTTGAAAATGCACCCAAGCTTTGACTGATTCTATCTTGGAGCATGTTGTCGCTTTAAGAGATTGAGTTGCAATATGTGGCTTTGATAATAAGCAGAGTAAAAAGATTTAGGTCCAACTAGTTGAACATATATGTAATCAGCGTATACATGAGTGACCACTGCTGGACGATGACTTGACATTGGATAAAGCTGTTACTCTGGCTACTCAAGTAGAAGCAGTTTCCGAGATGACCAGGTCGATTTCTACTTCTATCCTGATGGTTCTTTTGGCGGCTGTTCACAAGAGACCACCAGCTGACTGGAGATGGTTTCAGAAGTTACTCCAAAAGGCTACCCCTGCTCCTGCTGTGCCGAATTCTACTGCTACTTCAAAACGTTCCTCTTACCAATGTTCTGCTAATAAACATCTTACAAACCGTCTGAAATGCCTGGCTACTGGTAGATCCCAGAAGTGTCAGAAGGCGGGTCATGTTGCTCGTTTATATAGCTAAACACAGACTCGCTCTGTTAAAGCTCTGGAACGACTGGAAGTCCAAATCCTCTATTTGAACAATTCTAGCTCATCTGAACAGAACTGTTGCACGGCTACCATTAAAACTGCTTCTACCTCAGCCTGCATACAGTTTACTATGGGCTCTGGTTCATCTGTTTCTATTATGTCCACAACTGAGTACGTCAGGGCCTGCCGTCCACTTGAGGCACTGATTCACCACACCTGCTCATCTCATCAGACGACCAATTAAAAGCGCATCCACGCCCACCAGCCAACGTCGGTTCGTCTGCTCCACTCCGGTAGAGTGCTAGCTGTTTTGGCTAATTAAGGTTTTTCTTTGTTTTTTTTAGTATATATTGAAGTTTAATTTTTTCAGCTATATGCTAGCTGTTTTGGCTAGTTTTTTAGGCTAATTTGGCATTTAGCTAATATTTTAGCTGGTTATCAGCTTCAGTGATTACAGCTATCTATTTCAGCATCTTTAGCTATCAGCACTAGCATCTTCAGCGGCCAAATTAAGCTTACAGATTTCACAGCAGCATTATTGCAGGTAATGCTATATATCTAGTTCATAATGTTAAAAAAGTTACTGTTTTACACTTTTAAAAATTTTGTTTTGGGGTTTTTAATAAATGTTTATTCCCGGGACCTAAGGTGTGCTTTGGATTTTGGCCTTTCCAGCTGGTCTCCTGGACACACAGTATATCTACCTTTCTCCTCTGCATCATGTCAACTAACTCTCTACCCTTTCCTGTCATAGTTCCAACATATGTCATTTACTCTCTGTCCAAAACTCCTGACTTTCCTCTTCTTTCTCTTCCTACAAACATGCCCTCCTTTTCTCCTTTTTAAACTAACCAAGTCCAGTTTCCTGGCACCCTGTTGGCAAACAGCACTGATGGCGGTCATTGTGAACCTGTGCCTTGACCGATCCGGTATGGATATCATAGGTCTGATTCACATATTTGGTTTGGTAAAGATTTTACATCTGATCCCCTTCCTGACACAACCCTCTGTATTTATCCAGGTTTGGGATTGGTACAATGAGACCCTGATTCTGCCCCCTCACCTTCATTTCTAATGAGCATGAAACTGCCATAAAGTATTAAACACAACTTGTTGATAGAATGGTTGAAATGACTCAGTGCATCAGGGAGTTAGAACTGCCTGAATAAATTAATTAAAAAAAAACTAGTTAGAGTTAAGATTATGATAGAGCAACACCATGAAGAACAGCTTTGAACTCTGACCTGTAGGCATTTTTCCTCTTCTCCAGCTCCTTCTTCCGCATCTTAAACATCTGAGGATTTTTCTCCTGAAAGTCCAGCACAGCTGGGAGGAGAAAGAAAAGAGCAAAAACAGGTTTGATCATTCTGGAGGACAGCATGTGAACAGTTAAAGTGCCTGTGAGAGGAACAAACCTGCCCCCTCCCTGAAGAAGTGATTCTGTTTTTTTGTTAACCAGTGGTAGATGGGAAACGTGTAGAGCTTTCCGTGAGGAGACCTCACTTCCACCTTTGCAGGGAGCCACTTGTCTTTGGTAACAACCCCACGTTTTTCAAGGTGAATCTGCAGCAGCGGTCCGAGGTCTGCAGAGCAGGTCACGATGAACGTGGACTCCTGGATTCAGGAGAAAACTCACTGAGAACAAGTAACTGAAAGCAGCTGAGCGCATCTGCATCTGGCCACCTAAGACCCAACCGGGTTCATTTCTTTTTTTTTTGCAATGTTTGCACAAAACTACAGACTCTGTCACTCATGCTCCAGATCAGTATATTCAGCACTCATATGGCCTGTTTAATAAATGGATACAGGACACAACTGTGTTAGGATGGACAATCCAAGACAGGCACATACTCAGGAGTGGTATACGTAGTTTAACAGATCAGTAAGATTAGCTCGTATTTCAGAGAACTAGGTAGGAAGAGGAGCTATGGAGGTCAAGATGGCGTGGAGAGCAAACAGTCCTAAGGGTTAATCCAAGAAGAGGTCATCGAAATCAATAAGCAAAGGTCGGAACATTCAGTAAATCCTCAGGTAACTCAGAGTCCAGGAGCAAAAGAGAGAGAGAAACAGAGAGAACATGAAACAATCTGGTCTTATTTGTGGACACGAAGTTACGACAAGCTAGCAGCGTATCAGAAAGCAGGAGAGGCAGATATGCAGCTCAGAGCTTGTCCACCTTTCAGCACATCCCAACAGGTGTCGCTACAGCAAATCAGCTTTGACTGATTCACACATTTGGCTTGGAAGAGAGTTGGACGCTAGATAGCCTTCCTGACACAATCCTGTATTCTTTCTAGGCTTTTTCTAGGCCACAGGGAGACCCAGAATTGGGCTCCATCAAACAGAATTAGTTGGATGGAGTGAAGGGTCTTGTCTAAGGACTCGCCCCTGCTCACTAGCACAAGATATCGATATCTATGCATCCAATGTAGATGTCCACCGGACATCTGTAACTTTATTTTGTTACTTTATTAGATGTCTTTGAATAGTGTTCTGAAATATATCTGCATGTAGAGATTGACTACACATCTACATGCAGACATATAATCTTTGGACACTTTTAAATGTGTTTTATAGAACCGTTTTGACCACTGCACCACTGTGCAGTGGTTATCTCTACATTGGCATGTTTGGAGGAAGTTCTGTCCATGAAGATCTTCACTTCCTCGTCCCAGCTGACATCCGGATCAGAACCATACGGCTGGACATTACCCAGATTGATGGATGTTTTTATGTAGCAGTGGTGAAGATTTATGCTACCAAGATACAAAGCTATCATAATCAGACAGGGGTATCAGGGGCGGGGCTACTCAGCTCAGCTCCAAAAGCCACGGCCCCTCAGAGGAGATTTTGGAATCAGAGGCTTTAGATCAATATAAAAAATAGCTTTTTAAGACATTTAGGTTTTGGGATTGTGGTTTAAAAACTTCATATTCATATTTTAAAACACTACTGGGAATGTTTTTTTTTTATAAATAAAATTGTTATCAGCAGTTGCCACTTCTCTTTGTCTT
>NC_050520.1:12855279-12859316 GCF_002922805.2 Oryzias melastigma
CAGGGGTATCAGGGGCGGGGCTACTCAGCTCAGCTCCAAAAGCCACGCCCCCTCAGAGGAGATTTTGGAATCAGAGGCTTTAGATCAACATGAAAAATGGCTTTTTAAGACATTTAGGTTTTGAGATTGTGGTTTAAAAACTTCATATTCATATTTTAAAACACTACTGGGAATGTTTTTTTTTAATAAATAAAATTGTTATCAGCAGTTGCCACTTCTCTTTGTCTTCCGTCTTGTACCCTGACCCACAAACTCAGACCTTAAAACTTAAACTTGAAAACAGTTTCCCTCAGGTCACTAAAAGGTCAGGAGTCAGAAACAGTGGGGTTAAGAAGAAAAGTTTAAAAGTTTGAAACAACAGATCCATGTGAGACCCGGGGCAAAGCAACAGAGGGGGCAAAGGGGGCAAAAAGAATCAAAAAAAGCTTTTTTTAAGCATTTGTTTAAGATAATCTGAACTAAATGAACAGGTTCAAATATCTATAATAGAGCTGTGTTAATAAAATCGATTAATCAAGATGAATCGATTTAAGCCTCATAGGTCAATAATTAATTCATAAAAGAATATATATCAATTTAGCACATTAAGCTAAAGTGTGCTAGCTTGATGCTAATGTTTAATGGGATTTTCCATTGGACGGTTAATGTTAACATTCAGTGGACATAAACATACATTCTGACTAAATGAACATCTTTATAAACTCACAGACATGAATTTTCCAAACTCTTTTAAGGAATTTTTAAGTAACAATTTGTGGTCAAAAACATTTTTTTCCTCATTTTTTCTTCTTCTGAGGTGTAATGCTATAGCGTGATCGCCACCTAGTGTCCAAACTGAAACGTCCTCCAGGAGAAGCAGAACAATGTTTACAATGTTAATGATCTGAACATTTTAGTTAGAACTTCTCCTTTAGAGAATCCATGTAACACTGGATGATATTAACAATCTCATTATTTCACTGATACATTTACAGGATGTGAACTGGATCAGATTAATATAAATATATTCAAATCATATAGTGGATTATTAATGTATTTATAAATAAATCTGTATAAATGTATAAACTGGAAATTTAATTGAACTGAAGAATCGAAAAAAAATCAGAATTGAATGGATTCAGGCTCTTGAAATTCATACTTTTGAAAACTTTTAATGGCTTTTTCTTCTGCTGTTCCCACTTGACACCCTACCAAAGACTTTTGCCCTCCTCCCACCCCTCCATGCAAAATGTTTACCCACAAGCCTGTGTCTTCTCTCTATGGATCTTCCAGAACCATCATTCCTCACACTATTATTCATTTGCAGCAGTGAAGAAGCAGGTGGTGCTCATGCGATTTATACTTACATGTCCTCTGTGGAAGAAGAACTTGTTTCTTCCCATCTTCATGTGTTTGCTGCTCCCACGTTGGCCCACCAGAGTGATGTAGACGTCATCCTTGGTGCCAGCAAAGGTCACGTTCTGGGTGTAAACAGTCACTTGATATTCTGCATTCATATTTTCCCGCAGTGCAACAGAAAAAAAGGCATTAAGAAAACACCAAAACCAGGTCCACAAAGCCCCTTTCATTGTAGCTCAGTGGAATAAGGAAATAGCAACTGAGATCCCTTGGTGGTATTTATGATGACCACATGAGGTGCAGAAGTCCCGCCCACGTGTGTCTGTTTGTTGTGAGCTACCCTGTAGCGGTGCCATAAAAGTGTCATGTGTGAAACTCCTTATCATAACTAAGGGCTTGCGATAACTTTGTGGTCAAACATGTGGTGGAGGGGGTTAATACAAGCGGTGCATTGTAATACACAGACTGTACTGAGGCAAACTGCACGGTCAGATTTCCATTCTAAGCAGTCATCTAAACAGTAAAGCACACGCATGCGCTTCTCAGCATGGGGCTGATACAAAAACACTTTCATCAAGTCAAATGGAAAGTCAGAGTAGTGTGGTTTGCAAAAATAGCAGGTCATATCAGCACAGTCAATTGTTTATATCAGAGTCCTTGAATGAAGACTCGACGAATCAGATGTTTTGATTTGGGAGCAGCAGCTAAACATCCTGTCCTGGAGAAAAAGGTAGAACACAAAGTCTGTATGGAGAAGAAACAGTCTCTTTGTGCTTTGACTGTGTTTGGATGAGTTATGGGTGTGCTAAAGTTGTTATTAAATCTGGTGGGCGGGGCTCCTGTTTATTTTCCATCCTGAGTTTAGAGAATATGAGGGCTGTTTGTTTGAGTCATTTTTATATGCAAATGAAATGATAAAGCCAGTGTCAGTCATGTGAAGCTTTGCCTTTATTTCAAAATTATTTAGTTATTTTAAAAAACCAGTAGAGGTCCTCAGGAAAATAAGTCATTTTCAACATATCAATGTGAGATCAGACTTCAACTCATTCAACAAGTTCTGAATGACTAAATTCAAATTTGTACATATCTTTTCAAAAAAACTAAAATCAGAATATAATGGAAAAGTGTTTTCCTTTCCATTATTCCACTCAAACATAATAATAATAACATTTATTTAATGTTTTTACATAAATTGGGATTCCAGCTAATAAAACGTGTTAAAAAGGATTACCAAAAGAAAAAAATAAACTGGTAAAGAAATCTGCCTTAATTTTTCAGGACGCGGAAGATTTCAGAATTGATAACTATCCAGAAGATCATTGATCCTCTCCATAGTCTGGGCAAGACACCGAAATTCACTGTTAACGCATAACAACCCATGGAGCATGTGTCAAACTCGAGGCCCGGGGGCCGGATCCGGCCCTCCGTGTGATTCTATCCGGCCCTCCAGATCATTTTACTTTATTGTTATTAGTGGCCCAATGTTATCTTGTGATAATTTCTAACTAATTTTGACAAAATATATTTTTATAGAGAGTAAAATATTGAAAATTATTTAAGGTTTAAGTTGATTTATTCTGGAACAATATTCCTGTCTTTTTATTATTCATAACCATGTTAAAAAGTTACGGTTTTAATGTTTTAAAAAATTGGCATTTTGCTAGCTTTTTGACTATTTTGGCATTTTATAAGATGTTTTAAGCTGTTTTGGAGTTTGACTAGTATTTCAGCTACTTGCTAGCTGTTTTGGCTAATTTAGACTTTTCTTATTAAGTTTTTTATGCTGTTTTGTAGTTGGGCTAATATTTACACAATAGCTCTTTTGGCTAATTTAGGCTTTTTTTCAGTTTTTGGGCTGTTTTGAAGTTTAGCTATTTTTCCAGCTACATGGTAGCTGTTTTGGTTAATTTAGGCTTTTTTCTTTTATTTTCTTTTTTTAGGCTAATTTGGCATTTAGCTAATATTTTAGCTGGATATCAGCTTTAGCATTTTCAGCTATTAGCTTCAGTGATTTCCGCTATCAGCTTCAGTGTTTTTAGCTTAGCTGCAGTTTTTTCATAAATTTTAGTTTTAGTGTGTTCAATGCATGTGTTTTTGAGCCTGGAACAACAGAGGAAACGTCCTAACTGGGCCAAAAAGAAGAAGAACTGGACTGTTGGCCAGAGGTCCAAGCTCCTGTCTTCATTTGGGAATCAATTCAAGTGTCTTAGTTTTATCTTACTTCAGCTGGTTCAGTCAGTGGTCTTCAACTTCTTCACATCATGGATCGGTTTAATGCTAGACAACATAATTACACAGGTTTTTAGACGAGGGGTCTGCAGCCTGTGGCTCCGGAGCCACATGTACCTCTTTTACCCAACCATAGGGGCTCACTGGCTGAAGAAAAAATACAATAGTAATGTTTAGAAGTACTAAGTTAGCATTGATTTCAATTAGATTAGCCAAGTTTATAAATGTATGACTGAGTTGCACCTAGAAGTAAGATAAACCAGATTTTTAGATCCCGCTGACATCACTCGACCTTGTTTTCTCAACAGAATGCATAGATTTCAAGCAAAAGTCACCAAAGATCTAAGGTATAACAAGAGAAAGGGTCATTTTTGTCTTTAGTTTGAAACCTTTGATATGAGTGTATTAGCTCCCCTGAGGGAAATCCTGTCTGGCACATGGTGTCTTTTATTTTGAAAGGACTTCATACA
>NC_050520.1:12859554-12865607 GCF_002922805.2 Oryzias melastigma
AAAGTTAGTGTGTTGAGGATTTTGTGTTTAAGCGTCACTGGAGAGGCCTCAGGTGTTAAAGGGTTAAACACAATAAAAAAAACAGCAAAAAAAAAAACTGTTGAATCTTCTTTGTATCCAGCTTTCTTATCAGTGTCCTTGTGACAGCAGAGCCTACCAGATTAGGTCAATGTTTCATTGAGGACTGCAGGTATTCTCTTTCATTCTCTTTGAAATCGTCTCAGCGGCTCTGCAGCTGGAAGTTTTCTAATTAACATCGGTGTGTTATGCTTATGGCAGGAGCAGCTCCTTAAGAGTCTTGACATACGTCTAAGGTGAGTCACAGACAGACATAAGGGGGGTAATCTGGGAGCTTTTCATAACAAACCGTTGTTTACATCAAGACAACAAATACAGCAGAAATTACATAAATTACATTTTCTCATTTATGTTTTTGTAACTCATCCTGTCCAGAAGCTTAACAAACAGATGGGAGCTCAAGACTACTTTCATGACTCTTACCGTAGAAAGTATGTAGTTTTGGAATCAAAGTTGTAAAAAGCACTTTTGTATTTGAAAAAAAAAATCTTATAATTAATATTTGTGTATAATTTATTTTTCTTTTCTGGTATAAAGTATGAATTCTCTCTGTGAGGCTGAGGACCTGTTCAGACTGGTGACGGTCGGTCCGCACTTCACTGGTTGGGGGGCACTATCTTCATTTATAGCTGGGTTTAATTATAAAAGAATGTCAGATTTCACCTTTGACACCAGGTTCATAGTGCATGTGGAAGTGGAGTGCATAGGGAATCCGCTTCACCTTCACAGCAGATGTGTATTTTTGCAGTGGTCTGGGTAATTGTCATGGTCTGGAACATAGAGGTCACTAGAGATGGCACACAGGCTTTCTACTACTGTCCAAGATACACAAAGAGCGACGCCATATTGGAATGGTATAAAAACAATGAGACATGGTTCAGCAGACACAGTAAAATTAACATAAAATGAAGTTCTAGTCTGCTCCATGGGGATTTTTTTTACCACATTTAGCTGGTTCTGGAGGACACTGCTGCTTCAGTGGGCTCTGATACCCCGGCCGGGAACAGTGGATGCAGTGTTACACCAAAAACGGTGACCTGTCAAAATCTGTGGCTGCAGATGGCATTGTCACAGCTTTCCATTATTTGTGTTACCCAACTGTCAGCCAGAAAGCAGCAGCAGAGGGACTCCGTTCTTGACTGAAAGTTACACTATCAAGTTTATGGGAAAAATAACAAAGACAGTAGTACGCCCAAATGAAAATATGTATTTATTCAATTGACATATGTGAAGTACATATTGAAAAATGTAATAAATATGCAGTCAGACAGAATGTTTCTCTTGTTCAAATTGTGCATTTATTCTTTTTTCTCAAAACCTTTATTTATCCAAGCAGGACAGATTAAGAACAGCATTCTTATTTACAGCTGTGGCCTGACAAAAGGAAAGACCTTGAATGAAAGAAAGGTAGATTTTATTTTTTCTATTTTACATTGTACTTTAATAAATCCCATTAAAACAAGGACACACTGTAGATTAGAATAAAACACACTCCATTGTATGGAAGTTTTTAGTTCCATCAGACTCGGAATTTTTTTTCCCCCTGAATTTTTATTCTGAAATTTTTAAACCTCTGAATTTGTATTCTGAATTTTATTCTTTCACACATATACATGTTAGCTTTAGCTAGTTTAATTTATTTTTTTTTACTTGGCAACTGCATTACAGGTTGTAAAATATACAATTACTGAATGTGTGGGTTTGCAGATTATTCAAGTTGTATTTCACAAGTTATAGCAGTGTATAAGTACCTACCTTTTTCTGAGCATAAGAAGATTGTAGAAAAACTAACTAAATACTGATTTTATTTTATTATTCAGACTACAATAGTGTTAAATGTTTATTTTGTCTTCTGAATTCTTCTATTGCAGAAATTAATTTTAACAATTTTACCCTACTCTTATATGAAATCAGTACAAGTAGTATTTAAGTATTTTGTTATTCTCATGTTCACCTAAGTATAATGATGTTTTACAGTCTAAGATCAGAATACTTAAAACCACACATGTTTATGTTTGCTTTAAGTTTTTTATGTATTTTTTTTTTTTACTATAAATGTATTTCTTGTGTATTTCTTTCTAAGCAGACTACACCCTGTAATGCAGAATCAACCTGAGTCTCCTGGAGCGGTTTATTAACAGTGAAGATCCAGGACCAGAATCAGAGTGAACAGGAACTCTCCTGCAGTCCTCCTGAACCTCCATTGGTGACGTCTGTGGGGTGATGTAACTGAGATCCTGGTGTTTCTCTTCTGGTTGGCGAGCGGAGTATCCTACAGGATGATCTCAAGAGTGTTTGGATCTCTCGTTCCACTGTCCACTGCATCATCCACAGTCACTGAGGAGGTGGTGGCCATTCGCCATAAGGACCTTCACCTTCCAAAAACCCCTGAGGACCTGGAGGTGGAGTCCCGTGGGTTTGCAGGGCTGGCACAGCACAGAGTTTTTCCTTAAAGCTGCAGGTGCCATCGATGGATGCCACATCAGGATCAAACCTCCTGGTGACCCTGGCATCATTCCAAAAGCGCCCTTGATTATAGAGCGTGCTTTGGAATGATGAAGACAAGATTCAGAGGCATCTTCCTGCAAGTGCTGGAGGTGCATCACACCTTTGTACCTCATGGAAGTGAACACGTAGCAGCATTTTATATTCCTTGGAATATATTTCTATTAATTTATATATTTAATTTATATATTGCAGGTTGTCTCAGCTTGGGCCATCCTCCACAATATCTGCTCCTGTGCTGACGACACCGAGGCCCCAGAGGATGATGTGGAGGTGATGATGAGGAGGAAGCTGGTTTGAAGGTCACCAGTGGTGCTCTCTGGCAGGACCAACTACCTGCTGAGGTTTCTGCCCTGGGGGAGGTACCACCTGACCTTGATTACTTTTAACAGGTAATTAATGAATCAAGTAATTTTTAATTATTCAATAATTCAATCATTTAATGAATTGAGTTTTTGTTAAAAAACGTTTTAGGACAGTGCATGCATTATCTTATATTTATGGATCATTTTTGGTCATGCAGCATCCGTCCACAGCCAACCCTGTAAACCCTGAAGATGGACGATGCAGTCTACAGTGAAGATGCATCCTGAAACTCTGCAGACCATCCTGCAAGATGTTCCAATCACCACCCAGAAAGTTCCATCCCCGCGTCTCAGTGGAAGCATCTCATCCATGTCGACCATCTTTGTATATTGTTACAATGAATGACAATTACTGTGTTGGATTTATACCTTTATTTATATTAAAAAAACAAACATTTTAATGAATCAAATATAAACTTCATTTATTCTCAGAAATCAAATGTGGTTATTTGTTGGCATTTCTTTCCAGCAGACTATAAAGTTGGTCAAAAGTCTCCCTCCTCTCTCGTGCGCTCTGCTCTTCTGCCTCTTTTTTTATGTTAAATTTCTGACCCATCGAAATTTTAAGTCTCGAAATTAAAAACACATATTTTTTTAAGATAGAAAATATTTTTGGAGGGATACAATTTTGCTGTTTAAGAAGCAAGGGTTAAAACAATTCAGAATAAAAATTCAGAGGTTAAAAATTTCAGAATTAAAAAATTCCGATGTTAAAAAAATTCAGAAGTTAAAAAAATTCAGTAGGGGGCTTGCTCAGTCCAATTATTCTTAAATACAGTCTATGGTTAAAACTCAGGAGATGGCTCCCTCTGGTGGTCGGCGGAGGACATGGCTGAGTGAGTCCTGACAGCTCCTCTCTCTTCTCTTTCTTTTTTCCTGACTCAGGTTATTTAGGAGTTTTTCCTTACCGGGAGGGAGGGTCTAAGGGCAGGGATAACCAGTTTATTTAGTCTTAGTTTGTAACTATTGTTCATATTTTGAAGCTCAATGAGGCAAATTCCTTTGTGATTTTGGGCTATATAAATAAAATTGAATTGAATTGTGCAAAAAATAAATGCATTTAAAAGCTAAACTGATGATTTCATTGCTAAAAGGAAAACTGAGTCAGAGATACATTTGAAGAACCAAGATTTTTCTTAAAAATTAGTTAAACAAGTAAAAATAAAACTAGAACAAACTGGAAGTTTAAATAGCTTTTTTCAGTCTTTACTTTTGTTTAAAAAGACTACATGTGTCACTTCAAATGTTTTTGTCCTGTTAAAATTAATGGGATATTTTTTAGCAGTGAAATAAATGGAACAGAAAGATGACTAAAGAGTAATTTAGAAAACTGGAGCAGATTCCATCCATGGATTAGACGCGCTGCCAAGCTCAACGTACAAGTTTTAAACTCAGGCCCAATCCAAATTCTTCCCTTTCTCCTTCCCCTTAGCCCTTCCCATCAATCTGAAGTGGCAGTTTAAGTGCTAGTGTGTCTGGGATTATTATTTTTTAAATTTCACCCTCCAAACGGAGAGGTCCAAAGCCCTTCTCTGTGACGCTAAACCGCGTCGCGCTGAGAAGCGTTTTTCTTCATGTGGGAGCGCTCTGAACCACAGATGTTTACATTTAAATGTAAGTAATGACTTTATGTTTTAGCACGACCTTTTTAAAGTTAGAAAACCGCTGTTATGTATATTCAAGCACTGGAAGCTCTGCACTAATGCTAGCGGACCGGCGATTATTGATGATGTCATCGACAAAAGTCCCGTCTGAAATATTGGACACTATTTTATCATAACCGTCTGTTTGGAGGGATAAGTGAAGGAGAAGAGAGAAGGGAAGAACTCGGATTGGGCCTGATAGTCACCAGTCACTTTATTCAAGCACAAAACTTTTCATTTTGTGTTTAACTGAACAAAAAGGAAACCTTCACAATAATAATCCTGTTTCAAAATGAAAATGGAGTTAGAGAACAATTCAATGTGAATCATAAAAAGAAATAGAACATTTTCACTATCTGCTAAGATGCAAGTGTGAATGCTGAAGCTGTTAACTACAGATTGGTCTACTGCTAAATAAGATAACAAATTGAAATTACTGAAAGTGTGTAAAAAAAGTTACTATAATCTCCATGTTGGTCAATAAATTTAATGGAGAAATTGAACAGAGCTAAAAAGGTTGAAGTAAGCCAAACATCACCCAAACTTTGTATTGATTCAAGACCAGGTTAATAGGTGCATGTTTTGCTAAATCAAGTGCTAAATTGATCCTATGTTAGCTTAAAAGGTAACCAAACCCTAAATCAACTTTTTTTTGGCTGTTGACCTCTATAAATGGGGCTATAAAAGTGTTGCCTGTTGGTCATTTTTGACAAATTAAAATAAACTTGTTTAATTCATGCAAATATAGTCAAAAACAGTCTGTGGGCTGTCCTAGAAAAGGACATAGTTTAATTATTATTATTTAGGATAAATACTTTTACACTATATCAAAGGATGATTGGACTGGAACTAAGTGAGAATGAATGTTCGCAGCCTTTCAAAAAATGTAAAATATCCAGGAAATTGTATTAATTTCTATAATTCCATTTGAAAAGTTAAACTTTCATAGAAAGTAAAACTAATTTCAAGCAATCATTTTTTTATACATACATTGGAGTTCCAGCTCATAAAAGGCACAAAAACTGGAATTCAAATCATTTGGATTCTGTGGACGTGTTCAGACGTGCAGACGAGCAGAAAGAGTGGAATGAGGTGGAGGAACCGCTTCAAAAACCTCCACATTCAGGAGATGAACTACAACTGTCGGGTTCCTCGAGTCAAGACACTTCTGAGCCTGGACTGGTGGAGAAAGTGTTTAAACTGGGCCAAGGAGTCGGCCAGTGGCCCAAGGCCCGGTTTTCTGATGAAAGTCAAGTCTGCATGTATTCCAAACAAAACGGGGAAAACCTGATACAAATCAAAAAGGTACAGAAACAATCGCATATAACAGCTGTTTTACATAACAATATTCATATCAATAGTTGGATCTGTGAGATTCTCATTACAGGCTTCAGAAGAGCTTTATGCACCTGTTGCCATGTTTTCTGACAAACACATCCACAAAGTCATCAAGATTTATGAA
>NC_050520.1:12870873-12871692 GCF_002922805.2 Oryzias melastigma
CCCCCCCATGAAGGGGACACAATTCGGCTGCTGACTGCCAGGTCTGCACCTCCAAACCCAAGAAGAAAATCTTCTTCCCAAAAGTTCGTCTTCACTCTGGAAACAACGGTCTCCAAAACGACCTTCAAAAACAGGGTCAGCTCGTTGCTCTGTTGGTTAACACGGTGGGCTGACTGTTACGCCCCATGTGGTCTAGGGGTGCGGGGCCTAACATAAAGGGAAATTAAAGGAAATAATGTGTAACAAAACACATCACACTTATCTCCAATAAAAGGTAAACAAATTTATTTACATGACAAAATAACCCAAACAATAACTAAATGTGAAGCAAAAGGCTTCAGGGTGAACCAAGGCCAAAATAACAAAACCCCGACTAACTCAACCCAGGGAGCTTACCTGCAAAAGAAACAGTAAAATAATGACAAACACTAACCTCCCTGGACTAACAGAAACAGGAGGAAACATTTACTAAAGAAAATGGCGGTTCACCCCTACAGCTTCACCTAAATCAACACTAAACTAAACAACAGAGTGGGACCTAAACCAAACCACAAAAAACAACAAGGTGCGCACAAATCAAGCAGGTGGAGAAGATCACTGAACTGCAGTGGAGACAGGTTGCAGCCCAGCTCCCTTCTCGTGGTCTGGAGGTCCAAATGGTACTTTTGAAGGCTCCCCTCCTTCAGGTTGGACCAATGGGGAGCCACGCCTCCAGCTCCACACCTGAAACGAATAAAGACACAGAAAAACACACAAACAAAGATCCACCAAACACAAAGAAGTCCCACTCTGACAAAAATACACAGAACAAACTCAAAT
>NC_050520.1:12872034-12872867 GCF_002922805.2 Oryzias melastigma
ATAGTGACTGATATAATCCTCTCCCTGAGTCACCACCTTAACGTGGTGGAGAGGTTTGCGTGCCCGAATGACCCCTGGAGCTGTGTTGAAACAGAGCTCCAGGGGGACGGGCCAGACTAAGGGTGACTCAAACCAAAACATTTCAAACTGTGAGATGTTTTTCAGACCATCAGATTTCACCTCACACACTTACCTATTATACACTTGGTAACGTTTATCCATCTTCTTCCACTCAGCAGAACCTGCTCCGTGTGATCTGGGATGGCCTTCACTGCATGCGTGTTGTTGAGGGCCTCAAACCCTCCAAAATATGTATTCGTCCTATAGTGCATGACAGATTTCATTCCCTGCCACAGTCTCCTGCTGTATCTCTGTGGTCATGAAAATGCTCTTGGATTTTGGATCCATCAATAATTGAACCTAAAAATCACAATTGCTTTTAATCTCTGTGACTTTATTGTTTTTTTACTTGATGAACATAAAGTAAAAGATCTCTCTTCTCTACCAATTGACTTTTGGACCATTTTTTCCACAACTTAGCTGTCTAGGGAACAATCAGATTTAAACATCAACGATTACTAACCATTTTAAAATACGTCTTTGAATTTCATAAATTTACAAAAAAAAGTCATATCTATGAGATTGAAAAGTCTTAGGCTAAACTTCTGACTTTTCTCTTAAATTTATGTGATTTAAAGTCTTAAATTCATTACTTTAAATTTAGTGAATTTATGAGAAAAAGTAATAAATCTTCAAGAAAAAGAGGTAAATTTACAAGAAAAGAAGTCATAAATGATCAAGAAAAGAACCAAAGTTGTCCGTTTATCAGAGTC
>NC_050520.1:12873176-12881763 GCF_002922805.2 Oryzias melastigma
CTCTTAAATTTATGTGATTTAAAGTCTTAAATTCATTACTTTAAATGTAGTGAATTTATGAGAAAAAGTAATAAATCTTCAAGAAAAAGAGGTAAATTTACAAGGAAAGAAGTCATAAATGATCAAGAAAAGAACCAAAGTTGTCTGTTTATCAGAGTCGTGCTTGAAGATGAAAAACATGGAGATTCTTGTGAAACTTTATTTCCAGATCGGTGTCAAAAACAAAGAAATTCTGAACCTTTTGGTGACTCAAAATCCAATTCTTATCAGTGAGGCTGAGTTTCTGGGGTTCAGTGTCAGTAATGCAGAGTTTCATATATAAAATAAAATAGAAGAATGAAAATAGTCTGTTAAATTAACACGAGAACATTGAAAATGCCAGAAACTATCGGCCTCTTCAGACAGAAACATCACAGAGTTGGAGAAGATCTTAACTTTTGTTGATGAAGTCATCGATAACCCTCAGCTGACTTCCAGTTATTTCGTCCTCCATCATGGATGGAAATCCACACATCAATGATTAAAACATGAATAAACCGTAAATCAAACAAAGAAGCTTCCAAGCATTTGTAACGTTTTAGACATTGAGCTGTTGAAATCCCAGATGCTTTTTACAGTTTAGTCGGTCTGCTGCTGTTCACTCGCTGGACTGTAGGCTCACTTAGATTTTCATCTGTAAATTTAGGAGATTAAAAGTCATAAATTTACGAGAAAAAACTTTGAATATACCAGGTTTGGATGGATAATCTTGATCTAGCCACACTACATTGAAGCGGTGCAGCAGCAGATGACATGAGCGCTGTCATCTTGCATGTGTATTGTTACGGCCCTGGTGTATCCGGCACTCTTTGTGTATGGTTTGTGTGCTTGAGTTTTTGGGGTGAATGAGTTGGTGTGCTTGTGAGTTTTCTTTTCTGTAGGTGTCTTGGCTGAAAGCTGCAGCTCTGCAGAGTGTGGACCCGCCCATCTACACCTGGACCTCATCATGCCATCAGCTGAGGACCAGTGACAGAGGATCCACACCTGCTTAAAAGAGCTGACTTCCCATTAAACAGTGGCAGCTTTTGTAACACCCTTTCTGGTGGTCAGCTTGCCCATGGTGTGAAGGCCAACATTCAGCTCCTGTCCTTTCTATTGTGGACTCTGGTGGTGGAGCTTACTGTTGAGAGCCTGTGTCAGAAACTGGTGAAAGTCTGTGTGTGTAAGCATACGTTATAGACCTGGTGGGTCTCAGTCTGACTCTCATGTGGAGAGAATTTATGTTCCTGTTTTGTATTTAACCCTTGTTTTCTTTTGATGAAATTCTATTTATGTTAAATTTGCAGCTAAAAGCCAATTAAAAAGCTGCACACTACCTCATGCTCCAGTCTGGGTTTCTTAATTTTTATGTTACACCTTTTTCTCCCTTCCCCACGGTTGGGATCGTAACAGTATGAAGGTGTTTGCAGCCAACAGGTATGTCTGTAATATTTGAGCGTGTGGATGAGTGTCTGTGGACAGGCCCCGCCCCTTTGATCAACATGTGACAGTAATAATCATCACCTAACTTCTTGACCCTCTTTAATTTTCTTGTTTTTATCTCTAATATTTATCTCTCTCCTTGCATTATAATTGTTTTCTGAGATTAAAATTATAAATCATTTCATTTCAAAGTTTCACATATTTCTCCGTTAACATGTACATAAAGACTTAAAGCCACTGCGTTCCAGATTTGATCAGCATTTCACTGAAAAAGGAACTTTTTCCTGTTGTTGATTCCAAACAAACAACTGGACTTGATGTTGGCTTAATAATTCAAATATAATGCTGAATGAGAGTTTTTCTTTACATTTCATGTCTAGTCAAAAAACTAAAGTCACTGGCATTGGTATGCCTGCTTTAGCAGTGTGGGGTTCGATTCCCTACGGTGGCCTGCAGAATATTTTGACATTAGTCCATGAAACAGTCCAGCAGAATGTTCTAGAGGACTAATGTTCTTCTNTGTTGATGAATAATTTCATTTAAAGTTTCAGATATTTCTCCGTTAACATGTACGTAAAGACTTAAAGCCACTGGGTTCCAGATTTGATCAGGATTTCACTGAAAAATTATCTTTTTACTGTTTTTGATTCAAAACAAACAACTGGACTTGATGTTGGCTTAATAATTCAAATATAATGCTGAATGAGAGTTTTTCTTTACATTTCATGTCTAGTCAAAAAACTAAAGTCACCGGCATTGGTATGCCTGCTTTAGCAGTTCAATATGACATATTGAATTAATATGACAACAAACAAAACTAAAAACTTCTCAGGTTTTTCCACCCAGTTAACCTGACAACCTCTGGTGCACTATACCAAACCTTCTGCTGAAGTTACACCAAGGAAAATGAATAAGTTCAGAACCCCACAACTATCTCAAATTAGCATACAGACAGTAATTATTTTATTAATACATTTCACACACAATGTAACTAAGTAATTATTATGCAATTTTCACACCTCTGCAACGCGCATTTAAGCGACCACTTCCAATGAAAAGCCAATGTAAATGCGTTTATGCGCCATTCAGGCTTCAGCGTTCAAAACTCTCACATTCACACGTAGCTACGCAATATTTTTACATCCGTTTTTGGGCTCTACATATAAAACATGCTGAAAATTAAATTTGTTGAACTTTGACAAATCAGGGACTCTTTTTTAGTGGTGACGTATGGGTAGGGTCCTTCTCAAAACACTACAGCATCAACCGTTTGAGAAATGATCATGGAGAAATTAATAATCGTAGTTTGTTCCCAGCTGGAATTACATGATGCAAAGTTTTCATATATCAAATTAGAGCTGTGAAAATAAAAGCCTGGAGCAAGATTCACAAGATTTGGACCGCTTTGACATTTTGCACCGAGCTTTTTCCCAGCTGTTGGTACATGGACTAGTATCAGGTAGCAACAGTCCAGTGTGAACGCCATGAATCCACATCACATGCTCGGAGTGTACGTGGAATAACTAAGACACAAAAAGGATAAGGTTAGGAACTTGAAATACGAAAAGATGAAAAAACTAGAGGACTATAAGAACAGATACATTTCAGATTGTTTATTGTTTGAATTCACAGTATCTTGATTCAGAATGGCATCAACAACACGGCTGTGTCCAGTTGCATCTCAGCAGCAACACATCTTTGGTTTGTCCAACAAATGAGCTAGCTTATTCCACGATTAGCAGATTAACACAAATCATCTCACTGTTTCCAGCTCCATCTAAAGACAAAATCTTAAAAACGTTCCCTCCATGACCTCATGCCAGATTCTCTCAGGTGACTCTTGGATCAGGATTAAAAGTGAGCAGATTGGTAAACAATTGAAAGAAACTGTTGTGCGGTAGAACAGAAAGAAATGAAGGTAAAATGTTTATCACTTTTGAGTGCAACCACGGCAGGAAAACGTGCAAAGAAACCAAACATGAAGCACCAACGCCTGTTTGGAAGCATGGCTGATCTGAAGGAGTAGCAGCAGTGGGTGACCCCCTCAGGATCAGTTTCATGTAGCAGCTTCTGATTACATTCAAACTGGGGTCCTCTGCTCACATCACTTGTGTTAGTGAAATAAACCCGACTGACTGAGGCGCTCACTTCCAGCTGGCTCCTCCCACTCTTCAGAATTCAGGCAGTGACTGGTCGTAATCCATGATGCCAAGTCTCCTCTGTGGGGCGGTGGGCGGCGAGTCGGGAGCAGCAGCCTCCTCCTGCGGACATTCAGGGAGGGGAGTGGCTTCCTCCGCCTCCTGACCCAGAGATGGGCTTGCTGGTTGGGCTTCTTCCTCTTCCTCCTCTTTTTCCTCGTCTTCTTGGCTCTGATTGACCGGTCTGAAGAGCTCCCGCGCTCGCTGCTCCAGAAAGGACCCGACAGTCAAGGGGGAGTCGATGGGGGACAGAGAGAGCGGCGAGGAGGAGCAGGAGGGAAGGTGCAGGGGGGAGGTAGATAGAGCCTCAACGGCGCCATTTATGATGCTGACAGCTGAGGAAGAGGAGACCTGAGGCACGGATGAACGGCTGGAGCTGCTGTTGGGCCTTAAGGTCAGAGATGACACCACAAGGTCAGTCAAACTAACCGGTACTACTTTGGTAAATAGTAACCTAAAAGATTACAAGACTGCTGGGGAGAACTCACCTGCCGTCTGTGGTCTGACTGTGAGCATCGCTGCCCCCGTGTGGCTCCAGGTGGATCAGGCCGTACAGGTGAAGCATCTCCATCTGCAGAGCTTGGGTGACTCTCCTCAGCGCCTCACAGCGGCTCTCTGAGGCCAGCAGTTCCATCCTGAAACCAGCGGTTAATCAGAACTAACTTCTCTGTACTTAAACAGGATGTTTGCTATTTGTGAACATCTCCTCTAGGGAGCTACCTCGCAAAGGAAAGTCATCATACCTACTACAATTTAAATCTTCTGACAGTATCAACACACGCTATTTACTTTATTTTCAACCAACAGTTGTTTTTTTAGCAGGTTTTTAGGACAACATGCTGATCATAACAGGGACTGACCTGCTCTGGTTTTTGGTGTCCTCCATGAGCTTCTTCTGATCCAGGATCAGCTGTTCTTTCTTGGACAGCTGGTTCTCCAACTCTGCTATCCTGTGATTGGCTGCTTCCAGCTTCTGTCTCTGCTGGACGTCACTGTCCTTGAGCCTTTGGAACTCTTTACCCACACTACACTGCAGCATAGACACTTCCTGAGCAGCACACAGACAGGTTATAGTGTGTTCAGGCAAACCTGAAGGTCCTGGTTCTGGTTGTATTCTTACGGTCCAGTTGTGTGCGGCTCTGTCTTCCAGCTGCTCGCTCAGAGCTCGGTTGGTTTCCCTCAGGAGGAGAAGCTGCTGGTTCAGGAGGAAGATCTGCTGTTGCAGCTGCTCACTGCTGCACAGCTGTAAACACACCAACAAGACGTGTGCGGTCAAACTCAAACACATGCACATAGAAGGTCATCTTACCTTCAGTGACAGCTGGGTCAGCTGATGCTCTGCGTTGTAGGCCTTGTTGCTGGCTCCCTGAAGCTCCGCCTCCAGGTTTCTGAGCCTGCTCTGACTGTCCTGAAGCTCCCCCTGAAAATAAACAGTTCGGGTGTTGGTAAACAGCTGGTTGGTGGAAAGCCTGCAGAAGCATGTGAGCACTTGTACCTGGAGTCTCTGGTTTTCCTGCTGCTCTTCCTGCTGCCGCTGCAGCAGCTGCTGAACATGAGCGTGCAGACGGTCAGTCTGGATGCGCATGTCCTGCTGCAGGTCTGCATTCCGCCTTTGTTCTTCATCCAGACTGGACTTCAGCGAGCGAATCTCCTCATCCTGAACACCCAGCTGCGCCTTCTGCAACAGCACAGTAAACCGTGAGGGAAGCAGCAGAAAGCACAGATGAAGCCAACAAGTGGAGTGTTACCATGGCAACACTGTGTTCCTCCAGCACTGTAGTGTTGATGACTCTGCGCAGCAGACGACGGTTTCTGATGGCGTGCTGTTGGCGCTTGAAGCGCTCGTACTGGAGCTGGCTGTGAACCAACAGCAACTGACTCCTCAGGGACTGAGACTCCTCCCCGGGGGCGGGGCCTGACAGACAAAAAAAAAGCAATTTTTGCACATACACTAAAATAAAAAAGGTTGTCCTTTGTGTCGGCACTTAACCCTTTAACACTGGAGCTTTAATTTTTAAATTGTTTATGCATTTAACGTAATTCCAGTGGATTCTGAAGCAGATAAAAGCAGTAGGGCTGTAGGGGGAAATCGATTTGGGAATGTATTACGATATTTTGCTTGGTGAAACTTGTATCGATTTAAAATGATGACAAGACCATTTTTTATCAATAATTTAATAGTGTCCTTCAACATCTTACTTTTGTTTTCCACCTAAACCTCTGGCCACTATTTGGCACTATTTTGGCTCTTTGAGCCTCTTTGAGCAGTTCTACGCCGCGGCCAAAACAACAACAAGATCTCACAAGAACCATTTTGTGTTAAATTTCACTCAGTCTCGCGGTTTTTGTTGTTATGAAACATGCCGGCTTGCATGCTTAAGTTTTTATTTGGATGGTACTGAATTGAAACTCTGTACCACATTGCTGCCAGTATCAGTAAACAGTTTCAGTGCTTAATGTTGTGATCATTAAATACAGTTAATTTTAACATTTTATTACAATGAACGCCCTATTAATATTTAGGTGGAGTTTTTTTCTAAGTCACACACAATAAAAAAAAAGTGAAAAATTGTTATGGTACAGTGTAGGGATATATCGGGATTTGTATCATATTGTGAGACTGGTATCGAGATACGCATCGTATTCTCAGACAGGTATCATGATATATATCGTATTTTGAGACAAATATTGTGATATGTATGGCATTGTAAGATAAGTATCGTGATATATATCGAATTATGAGACAAGTTTCATGATACATATCGTACTGTGAGACAAGTATCGTGATACATATTGTATTGTAAAACAAGTATCGTGATATATCGTATTATAAGACAAGTATCGTGATGCATATTGTATAGTGAGACAAGTATTGTGATATATATTGTATTATGAGACAAATTTCGTGATACATATTGTATTGTGACACAAGTATTGTGACATATATCGTATAGTGAGACAAGTATCGTGATATATATCGTATGATAAAACAAGTATTGGGATATGTATTGTATCGCCAGCCTCTTTCCAATACACAAAAAGCAGCCTGATGCAGATATGCAACACTTTATAGTAGTGTTTACCTGATTACCGTGAACCAACTGATTGTGACATGGAAAAAAAGTGGTGTAGCATGTTTGCTGTAGAGCTGCTTTTCTCCACTTCAGAGTCCGTTGGATTTACGTTAATTGTGTGAATGGTTGTTTAAAGAGCGTGCATTATTTCCTGTTACTAGTAACATCTACGGTGTTAAAAGGTTAACACTATCTACGTAATTGCAAGGCGACCATTCTTGCATGCTGGAATTCTAACTTTGCTTCTACTTATCCATCCATCACACTTTTTGAGACACATCGGAACAAACCAAACTCAAAGGATTCTTGATGTTAGCAGGATGAAAGCTACTTTTTTTCAAAAGAATATACTGTCATTACGCAACGTTGGTTAAACTTGTTAGTAAACTGCAATGGTGGGACATTCATTCATAAATAACCAAAAGGAAAATACATGCTATAGACTAAATGTCTCTTAAACGCTTCTGAACATTTCCATTCAACCTGTCCAGTGGAATAGTGCCTAGAGCTTAGGATTCAAGCTTCCCAACAGAATGGCTGACATGTTCAACCCACAGAGCTACAGCTAAACTTCACCTTTCCAGGATAAGCTTTAAAAGACCCGCTCAAATGAAAATGGTGCTTTTGGTGTTTTTAACAAGTTCTTTTGGCATTTCTGATGATGATGGAGAACATATATAAAGACAATTACGCTTAAAACTAAATTTCTGAGTATATTTTTATTCAAATTGTTGTGAATTAGGAGCGGACAAAAAAGCTTGTAGCAGTGACGTTCTGATCCATCCATCCATTTGGAGACAAATAGATCCATGACTGTCTTTGTTTTCGTCGTCGGAGCTGGAATCTGGTTCATAACAGTACGCTGGATAGCTCCAATACTGATCACCATTTTTGTTACACCGCTAATGTTAGCTAAGGGTTGTAAGGGGCTGTCAACTAGGAAAGCATGTAAACAGAGAGCTCTCAGTTAAGAGTGACGGGGAGTGGAGGCGGGCTTACTCTGTGCCAACAGTCCCACCCACAACTCAGAAGGATACTACTGCCGCTCTACAGAAACTATGTCCTAGAAAACGACGCAAGTTTTTTTATTTTTGCTAAAATCAGCACATTCATATACAAACTTTACCATCATGAACTACTGAGCCACTATCTGCTTCCTGACTGCCACTACAGTTAAAGTTCCACACTGGACAGATCATGTCAGAGGGAGGAATGAGTCTCAGGGTTAGTTCCAGATACCTTTGGTTTTCATGCTCTGCTGTTTACCTCCATAGTTACTCCGATCCACAAGCTTGTTTGCTGCTGACCACCTGCAGAACATCCGTAACACAGATTCTGTTAGCAAGGATTTATAGCTGAATCAAAGATATTCTGATCCCTCGCCCATTATCCGCTCACCTCTCTGAAGCCTGAAATTCACATGTAAGGAAATGTAAAGTCTGTATTCAGACGGACATTGACTGCTGGAAGTTTGGAACCACACTTGTATCATCTAGTAGATCTTCTGAGCTACACGTACACTTTGATCAGTTGTGTGTCTCACCTCTTGCTGAGGCTTTCGTGGGCCTCAGATCCATACATGATCATCTGGTCTAAAGCCTTCAGAGGAGACATGGACACGTTCTCCTCCTCTCTGTCGTTCTCCTGCTCACCTGTGGCGCTCTGCAGCGCATTCTGCAGGACAGAGTGAAAACTTGAACCCTCGAGCTGGATTCAAAAACTCTTCACCTCACCAGCATCTGTCTACCTGTGTCTTCCTCGTGATGAACTGCTTGGCGACTTGTGGCAGGGTGAGCTCAAACAGAGGTTCATACGGAGGGGCGGGGCTATCAGCACAATGGGAGGGGCTTAACA
>NC_050520.1:12881863-12921235 GCF_002922805.2 Oryzias melastigma
TAGTGTTAAGGCTAATTTTAGATTTGTACTTCTAGCATATTTAGAGCCAAATACCATACAGATGAATAAATGGTCAAATCATCAACGTACACAATGACTTTCAATGCAGTTAAAGGAGCATTGTTTGTAAAGATGCTATAGGTACATGTGTTAAAGCCAAGGCCCAGGGGCCGGATCCGGCCCTTCGGGTAATTCTTTGTGGCCCTCCAGATCATTTTATTTTATTGTTATTACCATTATCTTCCGCTTATTTCTAACTTGTATAATTTTTATAAAATATATTTTATGGAGAGTAAAATATTGAAAGTTATTTAAGATTTAAGTTGATTTATTCTGGAATAATATTCCTGCCTTTTTATTATTCATATTTATGGTAAAAACTTATGGGTTAAAGTTCTAAAAATTGTCATTCTGCCAGCTTTTTGGACTATTTTGGCATTTACTGAGATTTTTTAGGCTGTTATGGAGTATAGCTAATATTTCAGCTACGTGCTAGCAGTTTTAGCTAATTTAGCTTTTTTTAGGCTCTTTAGGACTTATTTTCTAGCTGGCTAATATAGTGTTTTTCCAGTTTTTTTTAGGATTTTTTGAAGTTTTTTATGCTAATTTGTCATTTAACTAATATTTTGTCAGGCTATCAGCTTCAGTGTTTTCAGCTATTTACTTCAGCATTTTCTAAGATTTTTTAGGCTATTTTTGAGTCTAGCTAAAACTTCAGCAACATGTTAGCTGTTTTGGATAATTTAGCTTTTTATTTTCATATTTTTTACTATTTTGAAGTTTGGCTATGTTTTCAGCTACATGCTAGATGTTTTGTCTAACCTAAGTTTTTTTTTCAGCTTTTGCGTTTTCAGCTTTCAGCTTCAGTGTTTTTAGCTATCAATTTCAGCATTTTCAGCTATCAGCACCATCATCTTCAGCAGCCAAATTCAGATTACAGCATTCACACTAGTATTATTGCAGGTAATGCTAAATATCTAGTTTATAATAATGTTAGACGTTACAGTTTTAAAAATGTAGTTTTAAAGTGTTTTAAAATGTTCATCCTTTTCGGCCTGTGACCTAAGGTCACAGGCTGAAGAAGGCCCAGTCACAAACATTTACACACTGACGTCAACCTACAACCACCAGGAGTAAGGTGGACTTTAGTATCTAGAGCAGCTAAAACACAAACACAGCACAATCAGCTTCTGTCTCGGTGTTTTATTTTATGACTGGTTCGGTAGACTTTGCTCTTCTGATCAAAAATGGAAACTCCCTCTGGTGGTGAGACTGAGGATTACAATATTCACACGCGGAATAATGTGTGTCTTATCAGTAGTAGAATATCTAATAATAATGGTAAAAAAAAAAACATACAGAAAAATAAACCTAACATTATGGAGCGGGGCATCGACTAATTTGACAATATAAACTCACTTGCCTCACAAAAGGAAAGCGATATAAAGGCTGATCCTCACGGTAGGTGAAATAAAGCATCAGTTCAGAGAGAAAGTTCACCTCCTACCGCTTGTTTTTGTCCAGTTGATGATGCAAACGTTTCTTTTAAAGAAGCCTGTGCAGTGATACAGAACATTTGGGCTGTGTGACCGGAACTTCCTTTTTTAGGTGTGCATTATCACGTTTTAATCCTCACCCAGCAGCCAATCAGAATCCAGTATTCACCCGGACCGTAGTTTAAACTTTGAACTAGCTTTATTATGTTTTTACAAGTTATGATTCATGTTGAAGAAGTTTGGATTTTGTCTTTCAAGTTTGTATTCTGTTTTTTTTTTTGTTTTTTTTTTGCTGTCTAATTACAGGTTAAACAGAATTATAGAGGTTTGTTCATCTTGTGACGCCTCCCACCTTTCCAGTGCAAGCCCCGCCCATGGCTACCTTCCTTCAGCAGTGGGCTGACTGCAGCCTGTGAGACTAATGTAGGTAAAGCTGCCTCCTTAACCCCCCCGCCATCACTTTAACTGAAGATGAATAGTGCGTACAGTTTTCCAGCCTGTGAAGCCGCTCTGCTCCTTTAGAATAATGCGTCTGCATCTGCTTTGGGTTCTCACCTCTGCCTCTCGTGTAGCCCAGAATAATGTGGGTGCATTTATTTTTACATGCCCCCCCCTCGACCTCGCCACTATCAGTCTGCTGTAGAATAATGTAGTAGCATCTGCTCCGTTCAACCCCCCCTAACCCCTCAATTTCCCCGCCACTTCAGGATAATGTAGGTGCATCTATTACCAGAGCAGCGCCTCTGTCTGCAGCCTTTAGAATAATGGGGGGGCATATTTACCACCGCACCCCCACCACCGTTCAACCACACAGTGATTCTAACAAGTTGGGGGGGGTACCGGGGTGTTTGCATAACAGCTGAGAATGTGCAGAATCATGCAGACTTTATTGTTTCAGCTCATCGGCAGACGCTGCCAGCTCTCTCTGCAAACACAGATGGGGGGTATGGAGGGGCAGCAGATAACAGTGTTGTTGCAGCTTTTTATTTATCATATCTCCAAATGTAGCTGTTGTTGTGGTCAGGAAACAATGACCTCTGTTGATGAAGTACCCCCCGCCCCCAGCAGGCCGATAAGAGGCCTAATATAAGAGAGCTGGGGAGGCTGAACTGTAATTATTTTGGTGCTGTCAGAGGCGGGGAGCGCGGCCCCCACGCCGATTCAAATCTGAGGGGGGGTTAGAGGAAGATGAGGAGGAGGAGGAAGGATAACAGGAGGGAGACAAAGCGGCGAGCGCCGCGACACGCCTGAAATTGGACCAGTTTGTCATGCACAGCTCTGCCACGTGCACGGAAACACGCAGGTGAGCGATGGTCAGGGTCTGCGTGCACGTGACTTTCTGAGGAGAACTCTGGACCACAGAACCAAGACGAGGAAGAACACAAATGTGGATCATGAGTCTGCATATGCTGATGCAGATCTGCTGACCTCTAGTGGAAATGCTGTGATCTCACTCATCTTTAGTTTCATTTTAATACTCGAGTTTAGAGGGGAATTTCACGCCAGAACTGATTTACATAGTTGTTTGTTTGATTGCTTAGTAATCATTCACACTATAGTGTTTCTCCTGGTCCTTTATGTACGTTTTTTTATACACAAAAACTCAATCAAACTTTTAGCAATTTCAGGAATATTAGTATTAAAATGTTCATTCATTACTGCTTGTATTTTTTGTTTTCATAACTTTAGAGTTTTTGAAATATTGAGCGAAATATGCCCCATGGTAAATAAATGAGAAAGTCTTCAAATTTTAAGTAGATTAGTAACACACTTTTAAATGTATTCATGAGCTATGTTTTCATCTTTTATAGTAATTATATAAAAATATTTTAGCAACATGCTAATGTTTTTGGCTAATTTGTTCTCTATTGGAGTTTTTTAGACTAATTTAGAGTTACCTAATATTTTAGAAATGTGCTAGCTTTTTTTTGGCTAATTTAGTATCTACTGAGGTTCTTCTATGCTAATTTGGAGCTTAGCTGATTTAGCAACATGCCAGTATTTTTGGATAATTTGTTATACTGAGGTTTTTATAGACTTATTTAGAGTTTAGCTTCTATTTTAGCAAACAGGCTAACATTTCTGACTAATTTAGTTTACCCGAGAACCTTTAGGCTATTCTGGAGCTAGTATTTAAGTAATGCTTTTTTTTATGGCCTTTGGCATCTACTGAGGTTCTTCTATGCTAATTTGGAGCTTTGCTGATTTAGCAAAATGCTAATATTTTTGGCTAATTTGTTAGGTTTTTAGAGGGTAATTTAGAGTTTAGCTTATATTCTATTTTAGCAACAGGCTAATATGTCTGACTAATTTAGTTTACTGAGAAATTTTAGGCTATTTTGGAGTTTAGCTAGTATTTAAGCAACAATCTAACTTTTTTGGCTAATTTGGCATCTACTGAGGTTTTTGCGGCTAATTTGGAGTTTAGCTCATATTTAAGCAACGTACTAAATATTTTTCCAAAACTAGCATTCATTAGGGATTTTTAAGCAATTTTACTACAAGTTTTTTTCAGAAATTTGGGTCAACTTTAGTACTATATATAATTCTTTAACAGAATTTCCAGAATTTAGCAAATTTCCCATCTTGCAAATAGTTTTTGCATTTTTAGGAAATCCCTTCAGCAATTAAAGTAAATTACGTCATCATTTTCAGCAAAAAAATCTTCAGAATCTACACTGTGGCTACTTTCAGCAAAAAGCATTCCCACTATGGGGTTATCGCAGGTAATGCAACTTTTTTAGTTATTTATTACATTTTGAACAGAAAGTTTGCGCTTTTTCAGTTTCATTCTGTGCAAAAGTGTTTATATTGTAGAACAATCTGCTGTTTACCGTTTGATCAGATCTTTAGCAGCATTTTTAGCATCTGTGGATCCATTCGACCTGCAACCTCCTTCAAAAAGCCATGAGTGGTTGTAGATTTTGGATGAACCTGTTCCAGTTTAAAACCTTTCTAGTTTTAGGTATTCAGTCTAAAAAAAAAAAAAAAACCTCCAGGAAGCTGTCATGGAGGTCTGTTAACCCTTCAACCCCAGAGCTCTGGTGTTTATATGTTCTTTGATTTACTGTAACTTTTCAACCGTTTACACAATAATTCCAGTAGATTCTAATCTACTGGAATTATTGTGTTAACAATTAAAATATTACAGTACGTTAAAGATTTTGTGTCACTGGCGACACAAAATAGGTGTTATCCTTAGATGAGCCATCGCTGGTTCCATGTTTACATGGTTTTCCAGAAACTTCCACAGTTTGTCACTGTAAATATTTGATAATAAAAGTTGTAGGTTTTTATTTCAGGGCTGTGATGGCACCTGGAAAAAATAAATGTAAATTTATTAACATTTTAAACATGTTTTACTATTAGAGTTAACAAAACCTGAAGTGAAAGAACAAATGATGTCATATTTCATGTATATTTGTCTCTAAAATTTGTCCTTGATAACTTCACAGTAGATTTTTTTTTTTGTAACCCTTCCGCTCTCCCTGGTTTGTTTACATTAAAAGTGGGGTCATCTGGACCCCACAAGACAGTGCACTGAACTTTTTTTTATCATTGATTCTTGAGTTTCACTAATGTCCATGGCAGACATAAAATCCTGTCCACCTTTATCCACATTTGTCATGGAATCACACATCAATATGTGGGTGGAGCCATCTGGACCTCAAAGAGAGCGGAAGGGTTTTTAATAGGGAACTTTCTAGAATAATTTAAATTATGAAACTTTATCAGAAAGCAGAAATATTTACACAATCATAGCAAAAACATTTCCCTTAAGTCCTTCGGCTATGATTCCAGTCCAGTCAACCTTTTCTTCTTTTGTCTTTGGATAAAGAATTCAGATGACGGATACAGTTAACTATATAGTATTTTGCTGAAGCTGAAGATGCTGACATTGATATCTGAAAATGCTGAAGCTAATAGATTGCTAAATTAGACTAAAAAACTCAAATTAGGTTAGCCAAAAAAACTAGCATGTAGCTGAAATATTAGCTAAACTCTAAATATGGCCTAAAAAATCTTAGTAAATGCCAAAATAGTCCTGAAAGCTAGCAGAATGACAATTTTAAAAACTTTTTTAACATAAATATGAATAATAAAAAGACAGGAATATAATTCCAGAATAAATCAACTTAAACCTTAAATAACTTTCTATATTTTACCATCTATAAAAATATATATTGTTAAATTATACAAGTTAGAAATGAGCGCAAGATAATATCGGACCATTAATAGGCCCGGGGGATCCGGCTTTGACGTTGCCATGTGTCCCACAAACCTCTTATGTCTCAGCAGCAGTCCTCAGAGCTCTGCTGCTGTTTTTCTGTTTCACTCCTTCTGTCAAACGTTCCCATCAAACACTCAGACTTCCTGCTTTTTCCTGCTCCTGTGATTTACGAGGGAATTTGCTGGTTTTGAACCTGAGACTCCCTGAAACCGTCGGTCTGACCTTTGCAGCAGACGGAGGCGGCGATGCTGCAGCAACATGGAGGGGGGAAACTTTGAGAAAGTGTCAGTTGTGTTTTGGTGGTGTTGGGGAGGGGGGCAGTGATCGATGACGCCAGACACAGCTTTCCTGATTTCGCAAATTTCTATGAAATGTGCAGCAAGTTCATGAAGTGGGGCGAGATAAGAGCTGGGAGAAGCTCGCCGGCCAACCGGATTCATCTGTTTCTGCCTCTTATCTCCTGATGGAGGAGCCTCCCAGCCTCCTCTCCTCCTCTCCCATCCAGATTCTCTCCCTCTTTTCCCACTTCTTTTTTTCTTTCTATTTAATGAATTCTCTTAATTTTTTTCCCTCATCTTGTTTTTCATAATAAAAGCCTCTCGTTAATATTTTCTGACCTTTATGAGACTCCAAACAGATTGCATGATGGGATACTGGCTTATGATGTGAACACCAAACAGGTGAAAAGAGGAAGTTACCAAAATAAAATTACAAGTTTGATAATCTTTTAAACTATTCTAAAAATGTTCCTTATGTACTGTAACTTTTCAACTATTAACACAATCAACAGAATTCCATTAGATCCAGTGGTGGGAGACGCTTCTTTCCTTCAGAATCCACTGGAATCATCGTGTTAACGGTTGAAAAGTTACAGTACGTTAAAGATTTTGGGTTTGAGGATCACCGGCGACACCTCGGGTGTTAGATTCTGTGGGCGGGACTGTTGGCACAGAGTAACCCAACCCCTCTTCCCAGCACCCATAGCTGAACTCTGTTTACTCTCTCCTATTAGCTTACAGCCCCACACACCCCTAATCTAACATTACTGGTACAACAAAAATAGCTAATATCTCAGACGAGGAAAACAAAGGAATGCTTCCCTTTCTCTTGCTCTTTATTTGGCCCTTCAAACGGAAAGTTATGAAAAAATTGTGTCTCATGTTTCAGTCGTGACCAGTGTTGGGACTAACGCGTTACTAACGGCTTTATAAATCAAGTAATTTAGTAATCTAACTAATTACTTTCATCCTCGCTGTAACGCCGTTATAGTTACTTCGTGTAAATCGCGGCGCGTTACTTCAAAGTTTGATGATCTTGCTGGAGCTGGGCGCTTCGCACCCGAAAGTTGCTTGTGTTGCGCGCCCCAAGTTGCATCAAGATACATGAGAAAATCCGGTTTCTTTTCAAAATATAACCAGTTTTTCACAATAAAATGCCACAATTGACAAATGTGATCATGCTTTTGTGTCTAAACAGGTGGTATACACGGAGATAAACATTACAATCACAACACAAACGTGCGCGCGCGAGCACAGAGACACACAAAACAGACAGGCACGCACACTTTTTTTTCTTTTTTCACAGACACGTACACACGCAGATCAACGTGGATAGACTCCGGTGCGGAGTGAGGAGTTTCGGGAGTTAATAAAACGACAACAGAGAGACAGAGAGTAGCTCATCTTAGCAGAAACGGGGTAATATTTATAAAACACACAACACAGACAGACACGAGCGCGCACAGATCAACGCAGTGAGCAGACTCCGGAGCGAGTGGGCGGGGCTGCGGGATTTTGGGAGAGAAAAAAGAGATGCAGAGAGCTGCTCCTCTTAGCAGAAATATGGGTTAATAATTGTAGTTTATTAATTTATTATTGTTTTGCACTTTCAGTTTTTTAAGCCATTTTGTTTAATTATAGTTGTAGGTAAGATACTTGAAGTATGTTAATAGTTGAAACGTTTACCTTTTTTGTGTGAAGTTACATTTTTTATATACCACTTGTTGCAGTGTTTTGTGTGATAATTCTGACAAATAAATATTGAAAATTCTTTCCCTAAACCCTCTCTCATGTGTATCCTAAACTTAGACAATATGACTCCATTGGAAAACTATACCAGTATACTATTGTCGGTTATCATCTATTATTGAATGTAAATTATTTTTTTTATTTGTAACGCAGGAAAAAATACAAAATATTACCATATTTAAAGAGTAATTTAAAACGAGTTACTTTTCCAAGTAACTAATTACTTTGAAGATGCAGTAATTGAGTTACTAACTCAATTACTTTTTGGGAGAAGTAACTAGTAACTATAACTAATTACTTTTTTGAAGTGAGATGCCCAACACTGGTCGTGACTTTCATTCGATGACATCATCATTAATCGCTGGTCCACTAGCTTTAGCAATGAGCTTCCAGCGCTTTATATACATAACAACAGCGGTTTTATAACTTTAAAAAGTCATTCTACAACAAAAGTCATTACTTAAATTTAAATGTAAACTTCTGCGGGTCAGAGCGCACCCACGTGAAGAAAAGCACTTCTCAGCGCAACGCGCTTTAGCCTCGCGGGGAGGACTTTGTATCACTCCATTTGGAGCAGAACAAAGTCCTCCCCCGAGAGGGTAAATTGCGTCGACCTCCATTTGGAGGGTCGGATTTAAAAAATACATTTCCTGGACACACTCACACTTAAACTCCCCCTTCAGGCCTTCAGGTGGAGGGAAAGAGAGAAGGGAAGAATTTGGGTTGGACCAAAGACGTTCATGGATCTATTCATCTACAAGTGGATGCATCAGAACACAGCTTGTGCCCCCCCCCCCAGTATATTTTCTTATTTCTTGTCACTCGTGCACACAGCAGTTTTTCATCTGCTCCGTATTTACTACAGTTTGAATAAAGAAACACTCAGAAATGCAATTCTTGAGTTTAACTCTCTTCATACATGTCCTCCATCATCAGGAAATTGTTTTTTAAGTGGAAATGAGGCTGATTTTTAACCAGCTTGACCTTGACCTCCATTTCCCTACATTTTTTTAGCCCCACCCCCTGGTAACAGGCTGTAAAAGCCAGGATTTCTCTGCATTTTTGACTCTTTCTGTTTGTATCTAGAAGCCTGGAGGCCCCTCAACCCCCCCAGCCTGGGGTAAAACTGCCAGCGCTGCCGTTCGTCGGGACGAGACACTAAATCTTGTCGGGGACAGCTGGGGGCTTTTTGTGTCGTTGTGTTTTTGTAAAGTTCTTTAAAACAGCATTGATTGTTTCCCGGAACGACTTTCTGTCGCCGCGCTAACGATTATGCAGATGTGCCACAACCTTTCCGTTTGACGGCCGCCTCCCGGAGGGCGAGGGGGGGCGCCGCTGACACGGCGGCCGCCTCCTCCACCGCCTCGCCAACCCCTCACCTTCTGCTGAGCTTGGCCTTTCACAGGGGCGTGACACCCCCACAGCTGGATGTCTTACGCGACTCTTAATTTGAAAGACCTTAAATAAACTCAAAAATGACGATCAAATGAAACAGTTTAGGATCTTTACTGTTTAAAATGATCCAAACATTTATAATAAACTATTTTAAAACGGTAACAGAACAAAAAAATAAAATGGAATCAGAAATAAAATAAAAAAATTTATGGATTAATTTTTGTGCAATTTAATTAACTCGGATGATTGTTTGTAAATATGAAGATATTTTGTATTCATTAGATGGAAAATAAAATGTATTAAATGAAAGTAAACATTCAATTAAAAAAATGTTATAATTTACCCTAAAGTTACTTTAATACTCACCTTTTTACATCATCATTTAATTGTCAAATATGTACAAAAACATCTACAGGAAACATTTTATAATTTAACATATTAATTAAATTATATTTTTGAAGTCTAAATTTCATTATGTGATAAGAAGTATTTTGTGTTTGTGAATATTTTTGTTTTTTCCTCCTAATAACCAAAAACAGAAAAATATCAGATTAAATGAACATTTTTAGCCCTTTTTAATCAGATTCTGTTCATATTTTCTGCATTGATAATTGTGAAGCATCTTCTTGCCTCCTCTGAACTCGTCACCGTGACGACGGTAAAGCGTTCAGGATGTGACTGTAAAACCTCGTCCTGTCGTCTCCTCTCTCCTCCAATGACATCCCCGAGCTGCTGATTTATTCTCTCAGATGATTGGCCGTCTCCTTGACAGCGAGCCTTCTTCATCATTCCCCCACTTTTCCTCTCTTCTTCTTCAAATCATTTTTCCTTTCATATTAAGTTTTTTCCGCCTCCCTCCGCTCTGCTGGATTTGATTTGACAGGAAAGATTCCCTGCGATGCTGCGCGGTTGTAGATCTGGGGCCGTGGCAGACGCCATCGATCGGCCTGATTTGCATACATAAATCTATTGGCTATCTGACACTTGCCAATATTCTGGGCTGCAGGGACCGGCGGTGCTGAGCTGGCCGGGTCACATTATCATTGGTGATGGAGATTTGATGAAGTGTGACAGCGCCGCTCTGCTGCTGCTGCTGCACTGTAAAAAAATATACGTCACCTTCAGCTGCTGAAAGCCGAAATTCTTCCTCATGAAATTCAAAGAAATGAAGTTTTCTAGCATTAAAGCTGAGTTTATTATTAAGACTTTGATGTACAGATGTGTTTTTAATTTTATACAAAACTTCTTTACACAGAAATTTCTGAATATGACGAATCATTGAGATTATCTGCTCTAAACTCCATCTGTTTTGGCGCCTTAAATCAATGCATACTAGTGCTGCAACAAACAATTATTTTAATAGTCGACTAATCACAGATTATTTTTTCCAATTAGTCGACTAATCAGGTCCAAGTGGATGTAAAGCACACATCTTAACCATCATTAGCTTTAAACTAACTTAAAACTAGATATATAGCATTACCTGTTATAATGCTAGTATGAATGCTGTAAGCTGAATTTGGCACCCAAATGAGCTAGTGCTGATAGCTGAAGATGCTGAAATTGATAGCTAAAAACACTGAAGTTGATAGTTGAAATCACTGAAGCTGATAGCTGAAGATGCTGAAATTGATAGCCAGCGAAAATGTTAGCTAAATGCCAAATTAGCCCAAAGAACTGAAAAATAAGCCTAAATTAGCCAAGATAGCTATGTAGCTGAAATATTAACTAAACTCCAAATTAGCCTAAAAAATCATAATAAATGTCAAAATAGTCCATAAAGCTAGCAGAATGCCATTATAACTATAACCTTTACACTCTATACTACACTCTGACTCCATATAATATAAAGTAACGACTAATCGTTGCAGCCCTATTGCATACATATTCCTGTAAAAAAGACTCTTCATGTCCACATGGTCAACAGGACAAGAATCTACTTTGTGGATGGAATTAAAGAGAGGACAGGAAGGAGACAAACAGAAACGAAAAGACTGGAACATCTGTTACATTTCAATTCAGTTTAAAAACACAAATAATAATATTTCAGAAGCAGCTGTGACTCATTTCCTGGTATTAAATTAATCTGTTTATGGTGAATGTGCCTGTTTAACACCAGAGTAGTCTAAAATCGTTAAATAAGACACAGTTAGTAAAACACAAATAAGTGTACAGTAAGAAGCTGAAATGTTTTGTTTAATAATACAACTCTACATGGAGTGACCAACAGATTACTTCATAATATCCATCCTCAGAACCCGCTGAATACCTTTCAGGATCATCATGGGGTTGCTGGAGCACCCCAGCTGTTGTTGGGTGAAGGTGGGGTACACCTTCAACAGGTTACCAGTTTGTTGCAGAGCTACAGAATCACACATGCACACTTAGGGGTAATTTAAAATAAACCAATTCATCTATGAAGCATGTTTTTGGAAACCACCGAAAACCCACACTTTAATGAGAAGATCGTGCAAACTCCACTAAAAGAACCCAGATGGGTTTGAACCAGGGACTTCTCGCTGTGAGGCTAGAGTGCTAAGCACTACACCACTGCGCAGCCTCCTGCAAAGGATGTTTAGTGTAACACTGCAAGAAAAGGGCTACAGAGGAGAGGAAACTCTCCCTTTTCTCCACTGGCAGAGGAAGCTGAAATGAGCAGCAGAACCAGACTCAGAACAGGAACATCTGCTGTGAATGGACAGGAAGAAGTTACCTGTCAGGACTCAGCGCTCTTTGGTCAGCCATCACCAGAGTACTGACTTCACTACATCTCCCAGCATCCCCAGCACACAGTTCCTGGATGCTCCTCAGCTGTCTCTCATTGCCAATCACCCACAGGACACTTTAGTGTGAAGTATTGTTTTGTTCCACCCCGCCTGCATTACTGAGCGTTTCCATCTGGACCTGATCTTCTGTTTCTGATTCTTCTTCATCTGTTTGCCTGCTGCCTGCCCTGACCCTCACCTGGACTCTGACATCTCTACTCTCTTCTTGGATGATCCCATGCTTGTGTTTGTCCTCTGTCTGTGTGACCCTGATTTAGCTTTGTGGACTTTTAGCTGTGCTTAGTTCCTGTCTGAACTAAAGAACCTGCTGCACGTGGAACCAGCTGTCTGTGACAATGACGAACCCCAAAAATACTGGAACGTCTGCTATAAGATAAATAAGGTAAGTTACAGAAACTGCGTCACTGAGAGAACAGGAAGAAGAAGATCACAAAACCACTAAAGTATCTGCTAGAAAATAAAGGAGAAATGTTAGTAACCACAGCAAGAAGAGGACTGGATCATGACTAACCAGATCAAAATCCCAATAATATTAGATAGTATTTAGAAGACAAAGAACAATAGAACAGAACACACCTTAAAAGGCAAAAAGGTTCATTATTGGCTGAAATCTCAAGAGCAGAAAGGAAACAAACTCAAACAAAAAAACACACAAACGTCTATCTTAAAACAACACATTCAGATAAGTGACTATTATCAAAACTACATTGTGGTCAGTCCATGTGCACACGATGAGGGGGAAGTAAATGTCCCGTTTTGACATCAGCTGAGATGCATCAATCGGTCTAGAGCACACGTGTCGAAGTCAAGGCCCAGGGGCCGAATCAGGCCCTCCAGATTATTTTATTTTATTGTTATTAATGGCCCGATGACTAAAATATTGAAAGTTATTTAAGGTTTAAGTTAATTTATTCTGGAATAATATTCCTGTCTGTTTTTATTATTCATAATTATGCTAAAAAGTAGCGGTTTTAAAAATGGGCATTCTGCAAGCTTTGGGGACTATTTTGGCATTTACTGAGATGTTTTAGCTCTTTTGGAGTTAAGATAATATTTCAGCAACATACTAGCTGTTTTGGTAATTTAGGCTTTTTTTTTTTTACGTTTCTTAAGGCTATTTTGAAGTATAGCTATACTTATAGTTAAATGCCATAGCTATATGTATGGTATACTGATGGCATTCTGCTAGCTTTTTGGACTATTTGGTTTACTAAGAGATTTTCGAGTTGAGCTAATATTTCAGCTACATGCTAGCTCTTTTGGCTAATTTAGGCTTTTTAAAAAAAAAAAAGGTTTTTAGGCTAATTTGGCATTCAGCTAATATTTTAGCTGGCCATCAGTTTCAGCATTTCAGCTATCAGCTTCAGCGTTTTCAGCTTGCAACTTTACAGTTTTCAGCTATCAGCTTCAGTGTTTTCAGCCAACAATTTCAGTATCTGCAGCTGCCAAACTGATCTTACAGCATTATCACAGGTAATGCTATATATCTTCTTCATAATTATGTTAAAAAGTTACCATTCTAAAGTTTTAAAAATTCAGTTTTGGATTGTTTAATGAAGGTTTATCCTGTTCGACTCGTGACCCAGGGTGTGTCTTGGACTCTGGCCCCTTGTGCGGATGAGTTTGACACCCGTGGTCTAGGGAGGATCAGCTTAGAGGCTCTCAGGCAGATCCAGCCTTTTACATCACTTTTCTCAGCCTCTTTGGTCACCTGCTCGGATGCTGGACCGCAGATGAAATCACACATTTGAATGTTTGAAAAAGAAATAAATGGAGCTGAACTCAGAAACGGTTAGTAAGAGTTTTTGACATAAAAGCCTTAAGCCTCAGTTAAAGTTGAGTTTTGTCTAATTAAGTCCACATTTTGGAGATGTTTTATTTTTTTTTGTCAATGTAGACAAAAATCTTAATTTCTTTTTTTTTTTGCAAACTTAGATTTTTTCCACTAAGAGTTGGAGTATGGTTGGATGTCTTAGCCAAAGAAACCGTCCAACCTGGAATTTAAAATCGTGATGTACCGGTTGACAGGTAGACCAGTGAGCTGCTGTAACACCCTCCTCAGTTACTGTAACAGACTGATGACATCACTCTTACTGCTGACGGGTTCATGACACTAAACTGCTTCATTCTTAGAACTGAAATGATCCACTCTAAAGTGTTGCTCTGGGTTTCAGTAATTTCTCAAATTTAGACTTTGGTTGATAAAAAGGTTTTGTGTGCACGTGCATGCAGCGTGCACACTGCTGCTCCGCTGTGTGTGAGTTCTTTCTTTGTTTCTGTCGAGGGAAAAGGTCAAAGCAGCAGAGAGAATTAATTGAAGAGTGAGGGAGCCTCAGCCTGTGCAACAACAACACACATGTCAGCGTGTATGCACACACACACACACAGGGTGGTGTGTTCTCCTGTTTATCGTTTGATACCTCCTGATGTATTTTAAATCTCTGTCCAATGTTCTTTGATGGAGGTTCTCACATTTTTGGAAATGGACTCTGGGGTTCACTAACATTGAAACATTTCTCTGAAACACAAAGTGATCAACAATATATTAAAGTGACAGAGAAAATCCCTGAATCATTTTTTTACCTTTATTTGCGTTGATGAGACACAGATCTTATCAGTGCAGGTTTTTGTGTTTCTTTGGTCAGATATTTTGAATAAATCCACCTGTTTCTAGAATCACTCAGGAGAACATCAGACCTCTAAACCGGGGTCATTATTCGTGATTCTGCAGAAACATCCTGGTGAATGATTGAAACAAAGTCTGAATGATTGTTAGAAGGTTCAGACTGACATGTGTGGTCCTGGTTTGATCTGCATTATTTGTGGGTTTGAAAACACATCTGAGTCTGAGTTTGCACAACTGAGCTCTGGTGTGGTTCACTTCAGTGTTGATGCTGATGGACTTTTCCAAGAGATTCATGCATCCATCCAATTGAGAGTCTATGACACACGTGTCAAAGTCGAGGCCTGGGGGCCCGGCCCCGGGTAGTTCTATCTGGCACTCAAGATAATTTAATTTTATTGTTATTAATGACCCAATGTTATCTTGTGCTTATTTCTAACTTGTATAATTTTGACAAAATATATTTTTGGAGAGTAAAATATTGAAAGTTATTTAAGGTTTAAGTTGATTTTTTTTCTGGAATAATATTCCTGCCTTTTGATTATTCATAATTATGTTAAAAAGTTATGGTTTTAAGGTTTAAAAAAATTGCATTCTGCTAGCTTTTGGACTTTAAGGCATTTACTAAGATTCTTTTAGGCTATTTTAGAGTTTAGCTAATATATCAGCTACATGTTAGTTGTTTTGGCTAATTTAGGCTTTTTTATATTCAAAAAGTTCCCCAGTGTTGAAGAAGATGATGAAAAAGCTGTTCTGAGAATTACGTCTTCATTTTATTCAGGAGACAAGTAATGCAGGTACATTGTGAAAATGAAAAAGCATTTATTTGTATGCATTTTAATTTTTAAATGTTATATTTCTAATTGAATTTCTTTTTGAAGAACTTCTTGAAAATGAAATGTCAAATGCCCTTTTCTTCATCAGTTTAATTTTGTCACAGAATGAGTTGAACAAGAAATAGACTAAGCTTTTTGGAGAATTGCTTTTTCATTTCATTTAAGAGACAAGTAATGCAGTTATATTTTGAAACTTAAAAGCATTTCGAGTATTGACTTATATTTTAAATTATGAGTCACAAACGCCTCCATACTTTTCTTCCTCATCGTTTATGATTTGACCTGTGCTTTCTGCATGTGTTCTTGTGTTTTCTGACCACACAGGCCCTCATTAGACAGCAGCACACCGGTGTCGTGGTGGTGGGAACGCGCCGTGACAACCTGCTGCTTTGGTATGCAGGACAGCAGTGTAGATGGCCGAGCCCGGTTAATAGCTCCTCTGCTGCAAAGCTTTGATCCTTCGGCGCCCCCCGCTCCACATCTTGATACAAACGCCGAGTGGCACAATTTAATGAAGTTCTGTTCTTTAAAGCAAGTGGCGGTTTGCAGGAACGGCGGGGCGAAGGGCCTCTGCTCCTCCAGCTCATCTGTTTCTTTGAATAGTTTCCATGGCTGGATCAATGCGGTGGTTTTCTCCTGGCCTTTCAGCGCTGTCACCCGTCATTGAAGGATGCAAATTCCCGTCAGAAACTGGCCTGACACTTTTCCTGTCGGCCGCGGCGCTCGGAAAGGCTGCAGCTCAGCAATAAACGGGGTGAAGGCCTCATTTCTCAAAAGGCTGACGGAGAGGGAGACCTTTTCCATCAAAGTTTTCTCTCCCCGTCCTGACAAGACGGGAATGTAAAAGGACACTTGTTAAAGTTCATCTGTGTGCTGGCAGAAGCAGGAAAGCCAGAAAAAAGGTAGAAGTTCAGTGATGGGTGAAAGCTGATGGGCGGGGGGTGTGATGGAAGACGGTGTGAGGCTGCATGGAGCGTCAGGGTTGATGTTCTCAGAAATGTTCTAACCTGAGTGTTTAAGTCACAGAAATGCAGCTAAACAAATACTCATCTCACCGATGTGCTAAAAATTAAAACGTGGAAACTCAGCTACAAATCTTTTTGGAGTTCCTCTCATTTTTAAAGGACACCTGTTTTGATATTTGACTTTTGAGTTGAATTTCAGACTGCACTATACAGGTTGTGTGTGGATGAAAAATTTTAAAATCTGTACTGCACAAAAAAATACCAAGATCATAAATCAGTTAAGCAAAAATGTTCATACAGATTTTTTCTGTGGACATGCTGCAGGTGACAGGTCTTAGTCAACACTTAAACAACACATAAGGCTAAAGTAAGTACTGTATTTTCTGTAGAAAAAGTTGCACTGGAGTATAAGTTGCAGGAACAAAAAAAAGTAATAAGGAGGAAAACACCATATATTAGATGTGTGCAGTTAGGACTAGGCGATATGGATTTTTTAATATCTGGTTTGTTTTGTTCTTTTCCCCTCTTTGTCCTCAACAGTCTTATACTGCTCGGTTTTGTTATTTTAGTTTGGGGTTGAAACTCTTAGTTTGCTGGCTTTGTTTATTTGTTTTCTTTAGGTAGTTTTGGTTTGGCAGCCATTATCAGGAGCATCACATAAACTACAAAATATCCTTTAGATAAAGGGAAGCCTAACCAGGTCTGAGAGGGTCAATAATGTTCTAAGGCAGGAGTGTCAAACTCAATCGCACAAGAACACCAAAACACACCTGAGGTCGCGAGACAAACAACATAAACATTTATTGAGCATTCTAAAACTACATTTTTAAAACTGTAACTTTTTAACATAATTATGAGCTAGATATGTAGCATCACCTGTGATAATGCCAGTGTGAATGCTGTAAGCTGAATTTGACCGCTGAAGATGCTGAAATTGATAGATGAAAACGCTGAAGCTGATAGTTGAAAACGCTGAAGCTGATAGCCAGCTAAAATATTAGCTAAATGCCAAATTAGCCTAAAAAAAAAACATAGGTTAGCCAAAACTGCTAGCATGTAGCTGAAAAAAATAGCTAAACTTTCAAATAGCCTAAAAGAAGAGAAAAGTCTAAATTAGCCAAAAACAGCTAGCATGTAAATATTAGCTAAACTCAAAAAACAGCCTTAAAATTAAAAAAAGCCAAAATTAGCCCTTCTGCCCTCAGCCAAATGCACTAATTCACTAATAAATAACAATTAAAACAGTATTAAACTAATAACAAAAGACATGCAACATTGGGGGAGGCAGAACATTAGCCAAAACAGCCAGCATGTAGCTGGGATATTAGCTAAACTCCAAACTAGCCTAGAAAATCTTAGTAAATGCCGAAATGGATATGATTACCCGGAGGGCCGGATCCGGTCCCTGGGCCTTGACTTTGACACGTGGTCTAAGGAATCATTTTAATCAAAGATTTAGAGATTTTACTCTCAGGACACAAAATCTTCACCTCTTTAATCATGCAGAGCTTTTCCAGCTGAAACACCATTTCTTTGGTCTTTGTGCCCTCCTGCCTTCCTCCTTTGTCTCCGGGGATCCCTCAGCGAAAACTCTAGGAGAATCATCTGGAAACGGGAATGACTTTCGCTGAGCCCATCTTCCTCATCCTGACCTACTTTCAAAGTTCTGCCTGGAAGTGAAACTTTCTGAAATTTGACAGTCTGAGATCGATGTGATGCTCGTTGCAGCAGCAGTGTAAAGCTACTGCTTCAGATAAGAGTGATATTTTTCTGGTGGTGAACTTTTTACATCTCCTAATATCTTATTTTGCACTTTTTGTGGATTTCCTATTTTAATGACACTGACAAGGACAACTCATTTCAGGAAAACCCAGGTAGAAGCCCATGGGGTCGAATCAGGACCAGCTTTTTAGTAAATGAATCAACAGATTTTAAATAAAAAGAACATTTACAAACAGTCTTAAACTCAAAAGTCCACATTACAAACTTGAAGAAAATTTAAGACAATTGAATTGAAAGTAAAATAAAAATGTAAATTTCAAACTGGAATTAATAGAAACCATCTAAAACTGTTACCAAATGAAAAATAATATTTATTTTTAACAGCTAATGTTTTTTGATTTTTTAAATTATTAATTTTTTTTTAGGAGGGATGACACAAGCGGTGCCTGGAGCAGAAATGACATCACCAAAACGTCTGTCACCTGACGTCAACCATGAGCTCCTACAAACATTGATATTCTATTTACACGGACATTTCTGAGACCCCTGTTTCATTAACATGAGCCAAACTTTTCTTAGAAAATTATGTCTAGAACTCGGACCTTGTTTTCTGCCCTGTAGTTCATCACCATTCCACTAGGGGCAGTAGAAGGGCTTTTCCTGCTCACTTCAAAATGGCTGTTTCTGTGAAATCTCTAAAACAGTTTTGGCGGGAAAACGTTTTGATAATTTTCAAAACTTTTGTTGTGTTGAAAGAATGCAAAATTTACTGATTATAAATTATTTAATACAACAAAGTACTAAGGCTACCCCCCCCCCCAAAAAAAAAGCATTATTACGGGTTTTATTCTCATAAACGTACTTGTTTTAATCTTGTAAATATACGACTTTTAAACTTGTAAATTTACGACTTTAAATCTTGTAAATTTACGACTTTTAAACTGGTGAATCCTGACTTTTAATCTTGTAAATCTAAGACTTTAAATCTTTTAAATTTAAGAATTTTAATCCTGTAAATCTACGAATCTAAATCTTATAAATTTGCTAATTTAAGTCTTGTAAATTTACGACTTTTAAATTTCTAAATCTACAACTTTAAATTTGATACATTTACGACCTGAAATCTTGCAAATTTATGACTTTAAATCTTGTAAATTTAAGAATTTTAATCTTGTAAATCTACAACTTTAAATCTTATAAATTTGTGACATTAAGTCTTAAATTTATGACTTTGAATCTTGTAAATTTAAGACTTTTTATCTTCTAAATTTATGACTTTGATTCTTGCAAATTTACGACGTTTATTCTTGTAAATGTACAAGATAAAAGTCATCTATTTAGCCTATGACTTTTAAAGTCATAAAAATATAACTTTATCATTGTAATTTAACAGTTAAGACTTTTTTCCCGTGATTTTACAAGATTTAAAGTTATAATTATAAAAATAAAAATGTGGCTTGAAACTGTCCCTACTATATATTATGATTAAGATTATAATTGAGTATCATTCAGCAGTGATCTCTTTAGTCTTTTTCCTCTTCCAGCATCTTGAGGTTCTCATTAGCTCCTTATCTTTATAAGTAATGATCATTTTTTTCATTCCTTTATATGATTTTCTTTTCTGTTTTTGTCCTTCCTGAAGCCTCACTTTCCTCCCTCTCCCGTGCGCTCCTCTCTCCCTCCCTTCATCTGTCCATCCTGCTCTCTGTCTTTAGCTTATTAAGATTGCACAGATACAGATGGTTTGGGTTGATTGCTTTCAGGGTGTCTGCCGGTAATAATTACAGCTACAGAGGGTCTGGGTAGCGCTGGCGGCGCAGAAACGGATGAAAACTAGATTTTTTTCTCTGAATTAGATTTGGGGGGGGTATGGGGGGATCCATATATTGACAAGACATCAGCGGATCACAGATCAGGAGAAGTGCTTTGGACTTGTGGCTGAGGACGAAGGCAAACTGAAGCTCCGCGGCGTCACAGAGCAGACCCAGCCTTCATGTCCTGAAGGCGAGCGAAGGCGAGGAGGAGGCCGCAGAATTAACCTTTTCTGTTCTGATGACTCCTTTGTCTCCTCATCCAGGACCTGAATCAAAATGTAAATGCTGGAAGCTCTGAGGGATCTGCTCCCATCGATTATCCGAAGTGAGACGCTGTGCTCAACAGCCCAAGTTTCCCCTGACGCTCTGTGACAGGAATTACCCAGAGTTCAGCTGGCTTTAGGCTGTACTGCTAATGATGCCACTGAAGTCCAACACACACACACACACAAAACACACACACATTTCATCTTCTTTGAGTCCCATTCAGGGATTCTTGTACTTAAATGTCAGGTAGAGAAGTGCTGGTCAGCAGAAAAGAAGTCTGAAACCTCAAGAAGATTTTAATCTTTTAATAAATGCTTTAAAAAATATAAACTTAAACATTCATTTAAAATCGTATTGTTAGTGTCTGAAAAAACTTGAATTTGACCATAAACAGACAAATATGAGAGTTTCAAATCTGAGTGCAGTTTTTTATTTAAATCTTTTGAAAAGAAAAAGTTTGGTTTTAGGCTTCTCCATGACTTTCCTTCGCTCTTCGGTTGGCTGTCCACGATTAGTCAACATCATAAAAAAATATATAAAAATCGTCAACGCTAATTTGGTAATGTTGATGTCGTTTGTTTTGTTTTTTGTCATTTTAAATGAAAATGATAACCGCCAGACGCAAAGTTAAATCACAAAGCACAACAGGAAGTTATGGAGGCGGTGGAGTCTTTCCTCAACCACAGAAGAAGAAGATAAATACAAACTTATCTTTCATTGAAGCACAACACCCATTTACTAGCATCTGAAATGGAAGCATCCCGCTGTCTTGCCATCTTTTTGACTGCCCTTGACTTTTTTATTCATGGTAAATTTTAGTCACATTGTGGAGTTTTAGACCACAAATATTTACTTTAAAAAATAGTTTTTTAAAAGAGTTTGTAAAATTCACGTGTGTGAATTTATAAAGATGTTAATTTAGCCAGGAATGTATGTTTAGGTCAACTGAGCATTAGCATTAGCCATCCTATAGAAAATTCCATTAAATGTTAGCATCAAGCTAGCAAACTTTAGCTTTATGTGATAAATCAATTTATGTTTTTATGAATCAATTATTGATCTATTAAGCTTAAATTGATTCAAATCTGTTTGAGTTTATTAACCCACCTTTAGTTTTTTCCTCCCCTTCCTTCTCTTTTTGACCTTAAAGCTTTATTTATGTTTTTAATTATTATCTTTTTTTTTACATTTTACTCAAAATGAGTGGTGTGTCAAACTGTTAAAAAACAATATATAGCCTAATCTTTGGGATTTGGCACCCTCTCCAGCAGATGGCGCCCTAGGCAGCTGCCTAGGTCGTCTATGCCCAGGGCTGGCCCTGGTGGCTCTTGGGTCATGAGTTGTAGAGTTCACCATGAGGCCTGTGGCTCCTTCTCATAGCAGTTTCTTAGTGTAGATTCCAGTCTGGGGGTTTGGGGCGGGTGGGGTAAACAGGTGTTACCATTGATACCATGGTCCACGGCTAGCCATGGTGATTTCTAATTTTGATGGACAGGAATGATTTTATCTACTATCAAGATTTGGATTCTTTGGTCTCAGGGATGTTGATCCTCCGGCGTTTCAGAGCTCAGATGATCATGCATGCTGAGCTTTAACCATCAGACCGTTGCTGTGGAGATCTTCATGGTTTTGCTGCAGTTGTCACATGTCTGGCTTACATTTAGGAGCTCTGAAACAGAATCTTTTCTGCTTTCAGACTCGTTTACTCACAGATCAGAGTTCATGTTTTACTGTAAACATTCAACCTAAAGACAAACTTCAAGTTTTCTGTGGGAATTTCAGGCAATGTCCAGCCAGAGGAAATGAAACGTTCACGCTGCCTGTGGTGCCGTAAACATACCGTGGATTTTGTGTATTTGAATAAGCCAGCGTGAGCTTGTCTTGTGACCTCACGGAGCCTCTGTGTGTTTTCTGATGAAACTTTTCTGGGCGTGATGTGTTTCTGAGCGCTGGGTACCACAGCCAGACGATGCAGCTCACTGATCCATCCATCATCAGCCTGCAGTCTCTCTGCTGCGCTCTTCTCAAACTCACTTTTTGTTTGGAAAGCATCCATCATCTTTGTGAGCCCAAAGACACCGGACCACAGCTCTGTTTGTGTTCACGCTGCAGCTCCCACGTTCTGCTGCCGCGCCGACAACAGAAATCAGCCCAGAGTTGTTTTCAGGATGTTTGCTCACATGTGAATCCTTTGAGGGGAAATAAAACGCAGGAATGCCGTTGGAAAACATCAGTTAAAAACAACAGAACTCGTGCAGACAGAGCTGTTTGAATTCCTCTGAAATCAGATCTGAAGTGGAAAAAAAAACACGAATCCAAAGAACTGGACATCGTTAAAAAAGGCCGACCAACCCCGAAGCTAGAGAGCCCGTCTCAGCAGGAAAAGCATTTGTCTTTCAGTCTTCCAGCAGTTCTGTCTGGACAGTTTTTGTGACAATGTTGAGCAACAAAGCGGCCAAAAGGAGAACTTCCACGCCGTCACTGAACGCAACACGACTGCAGCTACGGCGTCTCATTACAGACAGCTTTTGGATAATATAATTTCCCAGACAAAAAACCAAGTTTAAAGACCTTGAAGGACTAATGTTTATCACCCTCTTTGATCTGTCCATGAACAGAACTGTCATGTAACATGCAGGATATAGCAGAGAAATCCTTCGCTGAGTTATCCATTCATTATCCATTTATGATGGAATTGCTCCATAAAATAATATTCATATTTAACAGGATGGTGTTAGAAACATAAAGTAGTTCATATTAACGAGGACGGTTTTGTTGGAGGAAGACAGAACGCTCTGAAACCCACGGACCGCCACTGTCCGACCCTCATCAAAATGTCTACAACGTAACAGTTTCTGAGTTTCTACCCAAATGAAACATTTGAAACAGTTTTCAACTCATTCGCTGGAAGTTAAATTAGCTGAAAACAAAAACAGTTGGAGCAGGACAATCGACAAAAAGCTGCTCAATAGAAAACATCATTCTATGAGATTTACATAAAGAAACACAAGTTTAAATAAAGAAGACATTTTGAAAAACTGTAAACGCCAAAGAGTCTGATGTTTGAATGAGAGGATTTACCTGAAAAATGTGTCAAATTTTTCATTTCCCTTTTTAATAACCTCTTTTTTTTCTAAAAAAAACAGCTAAAGATGTTAAAAATAATAAATTGATGAAAACTAAAAAGTACCATGAAAAATCTGCAGTAGAAGCTGAAGGTTTTGACAGCTGAAGGTTTGGAACAGCTGAAGTAGTGAAGGAATTTAAAGGAGCTGACAGCAGAAAAGACGAGAATCTTGAGTCTCTGTGTTCAGACAGTAAATCAAACTTCTGCTCTGCTTTCATCTGAAGCTTCATGAGGAGAATCCAGCTGAGCTCTGCTCATTTACTTCATCAAGAAATCGTCTTTTTGAACTTTAGGCAAAGCCAGGATGAGAACGTGTCAGACGAGTCATGTGACCTGCGTGTCTCTGCTCTGTAGTTTGAACTGAAGGACGCCGTCCAAACCGCAGCTTCTGTCTGAGGTGAAAAAGCGTCCCGTCGTCCAGCGGGAGCGGCCCGTCTCTGAATCTGGGTCTGCACGTTTGTGGACTCGGAGCTACAAATGATGTGATTATGATGTATCATGTAACAGAGAAAGTCTCTTTGTTTCTGCGGGGAAAAAACCAGCAGAAATCGATGGCGAGGCGAGCCTTGAGGGGCCGCGGCGCGGTCTCCGGGCTGACCAGGTGAGGGCGAGGCCCAGCCGGAGGTTCGGGCTCCGCAGAAACGCTGATTCCACATTTAGCCTGACAGTGATGCATGCTCCGGCCCCCACGCCGGGTCAGCCTGGTACCTGAGGGCCCGAGCCGAGGAGGATCAGCTGCACACCGGGACGGGGGGTATTTTTAGAACAGGAGGGGGGGGACTGAGAATCCTGCCAGAAAAAAAAGCAGTTTATTTTTATTCATCCGTTCAAATTTATTTCAGCTTTTACAATTGAGGTCAAAGGTCATCCTTTCAGTTTGAGCTGAGAAAAATAAGAAAATGTGATGTTTCAGAGCAAAAGCTTTTACTTCAAAGGTATCCCTGCAGACGTTCTCACAACATTCACACAAACGCTCTTTATTAAATCAGATACAAACTTTCATAGAGAAAATGGAAATAATATAAAACCAAATTTCACCAAAACCCACCATCAAAATACTGTCATGTTTACGCTACATCGGTATTACAGAGAAAAACCTTTCATATTTTGAACAATAATCCTTTGATTCTTGTCATCAGGAAAATGTTCACATTGGGATAAGGCCAAAGAGAAAAGTGTTGATAAATATTAATTATTAAACTTAGTAAAAACTGACCTGATAACATAAATGTTTGTTATTCTAAAGGCGTTAATGCTGCAACCTGAGGCTGTGGAGCTTCATGCAGCTGTTTTCTACGGAGAGAAATAAGTATCACTCCGATTTATGTGTGCGTAATACTTGATTTGTGTGTAACTCTTGATTTGTGTGTGCATAACTCTTGATTTGTAACTCAAATAATACCTTTTGAGGGCTGCACGGTGGCGCAGTGGTTAGCGCTCCAGTCAAGAAGATAGATGGATGGATAATACCTTTTGTGCATAAGTACAAAAATTACAAAATTAAAAAAACTATAATTTACACATGCACAAATTAAAATTACAACAGCTTGAAGCTAATTGCAAACGCAAATCTTTAAAAATTACACACGGATCACTTGTTACGCACACACAAAGCCTCAGTTACGCCCAAATGAGTGGTGAGACTCTCTTTACGTCTGAGAGATTCGTCTGTAAGTGATGCATTTTAATACTTCTACATTGCTCGGTCATCAGTTTTCTTATCAGTCGTAAATTTTCCAACTTTCTTAACCTTAGAACGCTTTTGCTATAAAAAGTTACACCATTACTTTTTCTGGGTAATTTGTACCCAATTTAATATACCCAATAAAAAGTATTAGTCCCAAAAAATAGATCAAAATATGACAACGTGGCTGCACGGTGGCGCAGTGGTTAGCGCTCTCGCCTCACAGCGAGAAGGCCCCGGTTCGAATCCCGGCTGGGACCTTTCTGTGTGGAGTTTGCATGTTCTCCCCGTGCATGCGTGGGTTTTCACCGGGGACTCCGGCTTCCTCCCACCGTCCAAAAACATGCTTCATAGGTTAATTGGTGACTCTAAATTATCCCTAGGTGTGAATGTGAGAGTGAATATGTGTGTGATTGAGGCCCTGAGACAGACTGGAGACCTGTCCAGGGTGAACCCCGCCTTCGCCCTTCAGTAGCCAGGATAGGCTCCGGCACCCCCGCGACCCCGAAAGGGAAGAAGCCGTCAAGAAGATGGATGGATGGATGAAAATATGACAACCAGGATAAATTAGATTAGCTTTCGTTTACTTTCAACTGAAATTTAAGCAAGAAAATGGAAAATATAAGCTTAGGAAGATCCTAAAAACATGATGACAGAAAAAATAAGAATTTGAGAACAAAAAATTCCTAAAAAAAAATAATTGTGATACTGGAGACTTGGTCTTTGGTCCACCCTCTGGTCTGGTGAGGAGAGACCCTTCTAAACACCCACGGCCCTACGATCTGCAGCTGATTAGAAGGGTCCAGTACCGCCTGCTATCACCGTGACAGGGGATCAGGGCTCAGGACAGAGCCCCATGTTGGAGGTGGGGTAATAAATAATAATAAATTTTATTTATATAGCACCTTTCAAGATAAAAACCACAAAGTGCTTTACAGTAAAACACAGAATAAAACACAGAATAAAACACAAAGTAAAACCAAATATAAAAACAGGACATAAACAGAGTTAAGAAAAAGCAATTTTAAAAAGATGTGTTTTTAGCTGCTTTTTAAAGGAAAACACTGAGTCAACAGATCTGACGCTGAGAGGTAGGGAGTTTCCAGAGGGATGGAGCACTGCAGCAAAGGCTCTGTCACCCTTAGCTTTTAACCGTGTTCTTTTGGCAACCAGCAGGCCCTGGTCACATGATCTGAGTGACCTGCTGGGAGTGTACGGCTGCAAAAGGTCTTTTATGTAGACTGGTGCTTGGTCATTTACAGCTCTGTATGTTAAAACCAGGACTTTGAACTGCACTCTGTAGCAGACAGGGAGCCAGTGCAGCTGGATCAGCAGTGGGGTGACATGTGAATACTTAGAAGTTTTGGTTAAAAGCCTTGCAGCAGCATTCTGGACAACCTGAAGACGTTCTAAAGATTTTTTACTGAGGCATGTGAAGATGGAGTTGCAATAATCAAGACGAGAAGAAATAAAAGCATGAATGAGCATCTCCATCTCAGAACGTGACACAACTGGACTCAGTTTAGCAATGTTTTTCAGATGATAAAAACAAGAACGAACAAGTGTACTGACGTGAGAGTCGAGAGTTAAAACTGGGTCTAGGGTTACACCGAGGTTTCTAACAGATGACCTGACAAAAGAGGCGAGTGGACCGAGCCACTGGACTATCTGGGGGTGGTGTTTGTCAGGAGCACAGATGAGGACCTCAGTTTTGGTTTCATTCAGTTGGAGAAAGTTGTCATTCATCCAACTCTTGACAGAATCCAGACACTTGTGTAAAATCTGTATTTTAAAGACATCCTGTGGTTTAAAAGACACATAAAGCTGAATGTCGTCAGCATAAAAATGATAAGAAATGTCATTAAAAGAGCTTAAAATATGATGTAAAGGCAACAAATATAAAATGAACAGTAATGGTCCCAAAACAGAGCCTTGTGGCACACCAGAAGTGAGGGATGCAGAGGAGGACTTAAACTTGGAGGAAACCACAGAAAAGGATCTGCCAGTGAGGTATGATGTGAACCAGTCTAAAGCAGATCCGGATACCCCAACCCAGTTTTTCAGCCTGTCTAGGAGGACGTGGTGGTCGACAGTGTCAAAGGCTGCAGTTAAGTCCAGTAGCAGCAGCACGGAGCAGTTTCCTGCATCACTCTGCATCAGCATGTTGTTTGTGACTCTGAGAAGAGCTGTTTCTGTGGAGTGGGCTCTATGAAAACCTGACTGGTACTGATCCAGAATGGCGTGTCTGTCTAAAGCAGCTGTGAGTTGCTTAGCGACAACTTTTTCTAAGAGCTTTGAAATAAAGGACAGATTAGAAATGGGTCTGTAGCTGCTCAGGAAGGAGGGGTCAAGCCCAGGTTTTTTAAAGAGAGGAGCTATGACAGCTTCCTTAAACAGCTCAGGAACTTGACCAGACAGCAGAGATGAGTTAATTATGGACAGGACGCAGGGACCAATGGACTGAAAGACATCTTTGAGCAAAGGTGTTGGTAGCAGATCAAGTGAGCAGGAAGACGACTTCATTGTGCCCACTAATCTGACCAGCTCAGGGAGAGAAACAGGTGAAAACGTGTCTAAGATCACAGGTCGAGGTGGACTAGGACTAGAAACAAAAGGGTCAAGGGCTGCAGAGAGGAAGCAATCAGTTCTGGGAAATATTTGTATTTTTAAAGGGATAAATGTTCTTAAAACACTTGTTTAGACTTTTTTTATATTAAGTATCAGGCATATCTATTTAATAAATCCATCCATCCATTTTCTTGGCCGCTTCTTCCCTTTCGGGGTCGCAGGGGTGCCGGAGCCTATCCCGGCTACTGAAGGGCGAAGGCGGGGTTCACCCTGGACAGGTCTCCAGTCTGTCTCAGGGCCTCAATCACACACACATTCACTCTCACAATCACACCTAGGGGCAATTTAGAGTCATCAATTAACCTATGAAGCATGTTTTTGGACGGTGGGAGCCACCACCGTGCAGCCCCAAATCAGCCTATAAGAAAACTCTAATTACCTAGCATTCTAGTGGTATTTGAACACATCACTTACAGACCAATCTCTGACGTCCCACTACAGATTTGTGCGTAACTGAGGTTATGTGTGTGCTTAACAAGTGATTCATGTGTGATTTTTAAAGATTTATGTATGTAATTAGTTTCAAGCAGGTGTCATTTTAATTTCTGCATGAGTAAATTGTAGTTTGTGTTTTTTTTAATTTTGTAAAAAATGTTTATGCATATAATGTAACAATGTAATAAAACAGGTGATACTTATTTCTCTCCATAGTTTTCCCTCCATTGTGGCTTTCTGGCTTTTAAGAAGAATCCAAACAGTTTGTATAAGAGGGTTTTGTTGAATTGCTTCATTTTTTTATTAATTACATTTTGCTATTTATGCTTAGATTTTTTAAAAAACTTAGCAAAATGATGGTAAAATGTTTAATCAGAGCGGATTATTATTAGAATGACATCAATTTATTATATTTAGTTTGAAAAAAAAATATTCTACACCAAAGTTGTTATGTTTATATTTAATAGTGAAAGGACAAAAAAGATGAAGGAACATCGACGTTGCAAAGATAGAAAAGACGTTTTTGCGTTTTTATTTCAAGTAAATCTGCTGCAGCTGGAAGATGCATTTTATTTTGAAAGGAACTAGTATGAGCTGCTTTCAAAAGTAAAACAAGTTAATTTAATAAAGAAAAACTCAATTGTAGAGATTATTTTAATGCTATAATTTATAAATGAATGACCACAAAAACATTAATAAAGTGTATTTTTTTTTTTTACTTTGAGGTGAGGACTCGTGTTGGATTTTAGTCCATAAAAACCGGATCATAAGGCTCTTGTAGCATTGAAGGTTGCAGACTCCTGCTCTAAAGCAAACATTTCATCAATGAATTAAACTTTACCATCTATTTTACTATAGAACTTGATTTTTTCTTTAAATATTTTTCTGAAACATTTAAAAGAATACCTGCATTTAATACATGTATTTTTATTTTATTTTGTTATTTTAAGTTAAGTTAAATGATTAATTTAATCAAATTAAAAATTGAGTTGCTGGTTGAAGGTGCATTCACTGTCTGTCAGTGAGAGCGGAGAGCAGAAATCCTCTGTTGAAGTCCGACTCAGGTTTACCATCTGTCAGCTTTGGCGACCCCTCCATCGATCCAAGACCAGGGTCAGGCAGGACCCTGACCCCCCCCTGCCCCCCTGCCCATCACTGCCTGACACACACACCAGCAAACAGGGCTGTGACAGTGATTCTCCCAGCCTGACAGCTGTCAGTGAAGGCAGCACCAGAACATTTTAACCTTCAAACCGAGCAGATCAAACAGCAGCTGTGTGTGCATGTGAGCGTGCACGTGTTTCAAAGTTTGTGTGAGGGTGGAGGTGGGGGGCTAATTTGAGCTTTACTTTTGGTAAGTTATAGAAAAGTTGTTAAGCCATCCGCTCCCATCACAGGTGTGCACTGAAGGTGGGGTGAAAGGTCATCAATGCACAGTAACCCCGGGCTCACACAGCCAGCGTACAGCTGGGGTGCGACCGCCGCTATCTTTAAGGAAATTTAAAGGTGCATTTACACCGAACGTGATGCGCGCGACAAACTCAGGTGCTCCGCCCCTCTATCGCCACCCGACAAATTCACTAGTCGTCGCCTGTCAAAAAATGTGTTCCTGAGTTTGACGCCACGACTGCATGTGGGAGGAGCTAATGCATTTAGGATGATCGCTATAACGAACGTTGTCTGTGGATAACAACCATCACAGGCTCAAAGGGGCCATACCATGAAAATTCTACTTTTTGAGCTTTTAAATGCATTTTACTGTTCATTCCTCACTATAAAGAACTTCAGAACAGCATTTTGATCCGTTCATGCATTTAAGAGTAATCCTCTAAAAACCTGCACTGTCTACAGCAGCCCCTCCCATACCCACGAAAACGAGCGGTTGGAAACGTGCTGATGTAAGGTCGATGCCAACTGCTCCCTCCAGGAAGAGTCTGCTGCAAGCTCCGCCCCCAGACTAACAACAGCACTCAGTGTATCCCCTTATCAAGTGATGATCAGCAAAAAACTTTTGTTTTAGATGCAGAATACTTCTTCCAACTGTGTCCTGTCTTCGATAAATTCCAGCTCCAACAGGTGTTTGTTACTTAAGACGCAGGGCTGCTTTAAGACACCCCCCACCCTACAAACCCCCTGTCCCCACAGAAACCGCATGTGTTTGTGTCGTGAAGCATGTCCAGAACAACTAAAGGCAGATATATTGTATGTGCATCCATCTTTAAAGAAGTTTGGATTAATGAAGACGCGCAGCACGCAGCAGCAGGCGGAGTTTCAGGAATCGAGTCGTTTTACTTGCAGGTAGGAAAAAACTCAAGAAATTTGACAAATATTTCATAAATAATTAGTGTTTCAAAGATAATATATGATCCTATGTATGGATATAGTTCACTTCGAAAGGCATAAAAAAAATCATGGTTTGGCCCCTTTAAGTGGGAATTCAGTGGGTTAGCTTGTTATGCTAGCTAGCTGCTAAGGGGACAACGTAGCGTGCTAGCGAACTCTGCTGTAGTGAGTTACACTGAATCAAACTCGTCTGTAGAGTGCTAGTGAACTCTTCTGTAGCAAGCTAGCGAGCTCCCATGCAGCATGCTAGCTAGCTTCATTGTAGCATGCTATCGAGCTCTGCTATGGCGAGCTAACACCTCCATCATCAGAAAAATGCCACACAAACATGTTAACACTTTAACACCGGAGCTCCAGTGTTTATGTTCTTTGATTTACTGTAACTTTTCAATCGTTAACACGATCATACTAGTAGATTCTGAAGGAGAAAAGCGGCCTGAGCCACTTTTCTCCTTCAGAATCTACTATTATGATCGTGTTAACGATTGAAAAGTTACAATATGTTAAAGATTTTGATTTAAGCATCACCGAAGACGCCTCAGGTGTGCATGAAAGAGGAAAAGTTACAGATCATAATGAACATTCAGATCTTGAAGATCTCAGATTCTCTTCAGGAACTCCCCCCCCCAGAGAGGGTGAGCTGCAGTTTTTCTTCTTCATTAGCGCTCGTGCCTGTAGGTGTTAAATAATATTAATGACCTCCAGCATCATTACTTAGGTGCGTGCTCGGCCTGGCCTGCACTGATGTTATCGACCCCCCCCCTTACACAGCGCTCCTGCGTGTTTGCGCCTCTGCACTGATATTATCGCAGCTTTAATAAGTTGATTAGCAGAGAGGAGCTATCTGCTAACTGGATCTAGATGATGATGTTGATTGGACGCAGCGCCGCACCATCCATCTTTCTGATTGGCTAATAACTGAAATCCATCACTGCTTGGCTGGAGCGCTCTGCGAGCGTGCACGTGAGCGTGTGCACGTTTGCTTCATTTTCCTCTCTGCTCGTCCTTTTAAATTCCTGTCTCCTGCTTGTCTGTTTATCACCTCCCCATCTTTCTTACTCTTTTACAGTTTTTGCTTAAACAAGTTTTTTCTTTTTTTTAGGTTTTGTTGTTACTGTTAAATCAACAAACCAGAGTTTGATTAAACTAAATCCTGTTCCAGATGGAAAAAAGATCCTCAAATGTTCTTTTCTTTTAGTGAAACTGATGCAAATCTGGAGTCAGAATTCATGATCATTAATAATTATTTTTTATCAAACTTTATTTATAAAACACAAATTTCTGGACAACGATTAGAAAGACACAAAAAAAATTTAAAAAATATTTTTTAAAAGTGTGAAAAATGATCATTTGATTGAGCAATGTCTTTACAGTCCCTCAAAAAAAAAAAAAAAAAAAAAGAAAACAGTCACCAAAGTTCTTTATGTGCTAGTTAGGATTCTGAGATGAGTTTAGAAGTTCTGATGTGATGCCCAAATTTGAGAGAAATTTTAGATATAAAGCCCATTAAACATTAAAGAACTTCATAATACCTTTTGTAATTATATCTGCCCATCCAGATCATTTCATTTTATTGTTATTAATGGATTATTTCTAACTAATGACTATTTCTAACTTTTCTAACACAATATATTTTTATGGAGTCTAAAGTATTGAAAGTTACTTATTTATTTGTTCTGGAATAATATTCCTGTTTTTTTAATATTCATAATTATGTTAAAAAGTTACAGTTTTAAAGTTTTAAAAATTGGCATTCTGTTAGCTTTTTGGACTATTTTGGCATTTACTAAGATTTTTAGGATATTTTGGAGTTCAGCTAATATTTTGGCTACATGCTAGCTATTTTGGCTAATTTAGTGTTTTTTCAGTTTTTTTAGGCTATTTTAAAATTTTATTCATTTTTTCAACAACATGGTAGCTGTTTTGGTTAACCTAAGTTTCCTTTTATTGAGTTTTTTGGGCTGATTTGGCATTTAGCTAATATTTAATCTGACTATCAGCTTCAGCATCTTCAGCGGCCAAATTCAGCTTACAGCATTCACACTAACATTATCACAGGTAATGCTATCTATCTAGTTGATAATTATGTTAAAAAGTTATGGTTTTAAAGTTCTAAAAATGTAGTTTTAGAGTGTTCAATTAATGTTTATTCTGTTCTGCCCGTGACCTAAGGTGTGTTTTAAACTTTGGCCCCTTGTGTGATTGAGTTTGACACCCCTGATATAGAGGGAAGTTTCTTCCTGATCTTTTTTTTTTTTTTGTTTATCATTATTATTATTTTGCAGCCCAATCTTTATTCTCTCAGTGACTTCCTGTTTTTTCCTTTGAAGGGTCTGCCCTGGATTTTTGCGTCTCCTTGACTTCCTGCAGCTGAATTACAGCTCCACTTGTCTTCCTCTTGGTTTCGTCCTGATCCGCCTTCACGGCTGACCTCTGGTTCTGTTTTGCTCATGGAGGTGATTAAGGTTTGGGGTAAGATAGCTGCTGAAATGAACCCTTTTCATAAAGACAAAGTTGTGCACTATAATATTTTGTGTATAGCTTCGCCGAAAATAATATGAAAACAGCATTTAGTTTCACATTTAAAATGTCACTTTTGAATACAACTTTTCTGTGTATTGAATATGAATTTCTCCTGTTAACAAACTGTCAAAAATACGTCTCGGGGTCACAGGCTGATTGAATCCCGGAACATCGATTGATCGAACTGCGCATGTCTGTTTATACATTTAACTAAAATAAAATAGACATTTTAAGAATGTTATGGAAAATTATCTCAATAGCCATAGCTGTTAAAAAATTTGTGTAACAAGCAAGAGTAACAAAACAGATAAGCTAACTCTGAGCTAAAGTAGACTAACTGGTAGCCAGCTGTTGTGATGGTAAACACAAACAAATAAAAAAACCATAAGGGTTGGGAGGGAACATCTGGACAGGTCTAGGGGCTGTCCTGGGAATAAACTAAGCGAGGATCCCCCATACTAACATGCCGATACTGACCAGTGTTGTGTCAAGGTACATTCCTCCTGCCAAAACGATGCCTGAGAGTGGGGAAACCAATTCTGATCGGGGACTTTCATTGGCAAAACACCGGGACAGGAGTGCAGACAGCAGAACAGCAGCAGAGAGAGACAGGGATCCCTCTGTCCCGTCATCATTCTCTTATTAACATCTTTTTTTTTACTGTTAACGTCTTTTCTTTTTTCCAGCTGAGCCAGAAAATTTTCCTGCCATAGGATCAATAAGATTCTAAGAAGTTTATTTGTTAACTGGAGAAATTCGTATAAAAAAAGAAAAGTCGTATTCCAAAGAGACACACTAAACCTAAAACTAAACTGATTAATATTTTTTTCTGCAAAGTTGTGCACAAAATATCAATTTTTCTGAATACGTTTCTTTTGGACAGCTCTCATACTCCATCTGAAGGCTCCACACAGAGGTGAGAAGCAGAACTTGGTCCAGATCCACACCAGAACTCCAATGATGAAAACAGGTGTGAACGGTTCTTTCGGTCCTGATGGGTTTGTGATGTCACAACAGAGTGAGGAACCGGAACCAGCAGTTCTAATGAGAAGCGGTTCTTGTCCAGAACCACGGTCCAGTTGGACAATGCCAGTTAGGATGAGGTTAGACACCAAGGGTACAAGGAAAGTTACTGTTTAGTCTTTTAATAAACGTCCAAACCAACAATTTGCTGCAACTAACCTGTTGACTGGTGTTTGTGTGTCTCTGTGCGTGTGTGTGTGCGTGTGTGTGTGTGTACACGTGTGTGCAGGTTCCACGTCACTCTGAGTAATTAGTCTTAGAGCTCAGCAGAGAGCTAATACACTGTTTCTACAACAGCAGGCACTCTTGAGACCTAATGACACAAACAAACACACACACCCCTACACACACAGAGCAGGTTAGATTAATGTGTGTTGTGTTTGTTGTCCCAAAGGAAAGCAGTTCACTTAATAAAGAAAAATAATTCTTCCCTCTTCCTCTGGATTCCCTTCACTTTCTGCAAACTCTGTGTGTGATTGTGTGTGTGTGTTACTGTGTGTGTGTTACTGTGTGTGTGCTTGTTTGTTCCAGGAAAAATGCAGTTTTAATAACATCCCGGATCAACATGAATTTCATTATTTGAGTTTTTTTCTCCTGTCACACTAGTGTGTTGTGTTTTCTGTTTTATGCGCACCGCTCTAATTTTGTTCCAGCACAGAAGCATTGAGCAGCAAAAACCTCAAGGAATAGCAGCAGCTACAAAACACTTTTCTGGTTTTCACTGAGTAGAACTTTTGTGCGTGAATGACAGCTGCAGGCTGGAGTTAATATTTACATTTCTGCATAATTATCAGGGAAATAGAACAGCTGTGTGCCTTTAAAACAGGGGCGTCAAACTCGATCAGAGCTAATTGCTGAAAACGCTGAAGCTGATAACTAAATGCCAAATTTGCCTAAATAATAATAATAAAAAACCTTTGGCAAGCCAAAACTGCTAGCATGTAGCTGAAAAAATAGCTAAACTTCAAAATAGAATAAAAAAACTTTTTTAAAAAAGCCTAAATTAGCCAAAACAGTTAGGATGTAGCTGAAATATTAGCTAAACTCCAAAACAGCCAAAAAATATTACTAAATGCCAAAATAGTCCAAAAAGCGAACAGAATGCCAATTTTTAAAACTGTAAATTTTTAACATAATTATGATTAACAAAAAGGCAGGAACATTATTCCAGAATAAATGGAATGAAACTTTATATAATTTCCAATATTTTTCTCTCCATAAAAATATATTTAGTCAAAATTATACAAGTTAGAAATGAGCGCAAGATAACATCTGGTCATTAATAACAATAAAATGATCTGGAGGGCCGAATAGAATTACCCGGAGGGCTGGATCCGGCCCCCGGGCCTTGACTTTGACACATGTGTTGTAGACCCCATCTCTGCACCTTCCTCCACTGCCACAGCTCCTGTTTGCATCTCAGCAACAAGATAAGTTCAAAATGTTTCAATTACTGGTTCAAATGAGGGTGATGACCCGTAGCAACCTTAGAGTTATTTTCATATCTGGTCCTGATGAACACATGCAGTAACTTTCATGTCTCTACAGCAAAGTACATTTTCAACTTTCCTTAGCAACCAGTTACTTTTTCAATTATACATGTTGTAGTGTTTGTCTCCTTTAATATTATGTAGCTACGTTGCATCTAAGATAGGTTGTGTCACCGTGACTGTGGTGCAATGGTTGACCTGAGATCAGAAGAGCACAGGTTTGGTTCCCGCCTTGACCGCCCATGTAATGAGGTGTCCATGGACGAGACCCTGATTGCTCCTGGTGGTTAGAGGTCGGCGCCAGTGTTAGGGAGCTGAGCCACCATCAGTGTGAGTGAAATGGTGAATTGTACCGTGACTGTAAAGCACTTTAGGTCTTAAAGCAACATAAACAATGTTAAATATGTGACATTAACGATTCCACAGCTGATGTATCCTCAGCATCTCCAGCTGATTAAAACAAGTTTTCAAGGTTTTTTTATACACTGTCAGATGAGGAAATTGCATTGATGGTTTGGTCTGATCCATCATTTAAAATGGACAATAAATTGGAGTCAAACCGTGCAACTGGTCCGAAAAATGGTTTTGTTTCTGCCATGTTACATTCTCCTGAGGTATACAGATTATATATTCAATTAACAGAAGACTATAGTTAAAAGTGAAAGATCTTTGTATACATGGAACCCAAGCTTAGTATTTTTGTAATGTGTTGCATTTTTGGTGTGGTAATATACCCACTATAACAGCTTTGCATGAAGAGGAGCATGCTGGTCTGGCCCGCTCCTGCTGTCAAACGCTCCCGTCTCCAAACCTGAGTCCTTGAACATCACCGACGGGTTTTAGAGACTGACCCTCCTCTCCGTCTAAAAGCAGCTTCATCTTAGCCTCAGAAAGGAGGTTTGCTGTGTTTTTCTGAGAACACATAAACACACCCGGTTGTGTTGAAGCGGAGTTGTGTCATCATTTAGCCTTGTTTTATTTCCCCTGCTTCCTCGTTAGATTGAAGCTGCCGGGTCATTGGTCTTCATTTGGACCAGCAGACCGGCCTAATAGACCTCTGTGTGTGCGTGTGTTCTGTAATTAGCCGGGTCAACCTGATCGACCCCAGCTCGCGTTAGCCTCAAACTGCTAACGTTAGCAGTGCAGCGACGCAGCTGTGATGGATGTGACGGAGATCTGGATCCAAACGACGGAAAAAGCAACAGCCGTCTGAGAGCCAGCTGTCTGTGGTCATGAAGACGGGCAGTTTAAACCAGAAACAAACACGGTCACTCTAGTGCTAAAACAAGCCTTTATTACAGTAACTGTAGATTTGTCTGTGAACATCTTCGAGTGTTCACAGAAGATTTTTAAAGATGACCAAAATTTCTTGAAGATTGATTGAAAAAAAGGAAGAAACAAAAGTGAAAATCCAGGAAATCTTGCATGTCTTCATGAAAGAACAGCAGAACAGATCGAGTGGATGTAGAATCAGAAGCAGAAAGTTTAGGACATTTAACAACACTGATACTTGTCAACCCAAAACATCTACAACGTGTCAAAGTCAAGGCCCGGGGGCCGGATCCGGCCCTCCAGATCATTTTATTTTATTGTTATTAATGACCAGATGTTATCTTGCACTTATTTCTAACTTGTATAATTTTGACTAAATATATTTTTATGGAGAGTAAAATATTGAAATTTATTTAAGGTTTAAGTTGATTTATTCTGGAATAATATTCCTGGAATAATATTTTTATTATTCAGAATTATGTTAAAAAGTTACAGTTTCAAAGTTTTAAAAATTGTCATTCTGCTAGCTTATTAGACTATTTTGGTATTTACTAAAATTTTTTAGGCTATTTTGAAATTTAGCTTTTTAAGGCTACATGCTAGCTGTTTTAGCTGTTTAGGCTTTTAGGCTAATTTGGCATTTAGCTAATATTTTAGCTAGCTATCGGCTTCAGTGATTTCAGCTACCATCCTCAGCGTATTTTTCAGCTATCAGCTTTAACCTTTTTAGTTATCAATTTCAGGATTTTCAGCTATCAGCACTATCTTTAGCTGCCAAATTCAGCTTACAGCATTCACACTAGCATTATCACAGGTGATGCTATATATCTAGTTCATAATTATGTTAAAAAGTTACAGTTTTAAAGTTTTAAAAATGTAGTTTTAAAGTGTTCAATAAATGTTTATCCTGTTCGGCCAACAACCTAAAGTGGGTTTTGGATTTTGGCCCCTCGTGATTGAGTTTGACACCCCCCTGAACTACAGAGTCAACCTTTAAAACAGCAAAGAGGATCTGATGTAACAAACAGAAATGACTGATAATATTTTTCATTGTTTGAACCCGAGGTCAAACAAACCCACTGCAGCGTCAACAGTCAGCTACAGACTCTGGTGTTGGAAATAGGATTTATCTCACACAACTGCTGGATTATAGAGAGAGTTTATTCTAGTAAGAATTATTCCAAAGAAAGTCAAATAATCTGGGAGGGCTTTGTTGAAAGAGTCATGTATCAGCTGTGTGCCAGTAAATGCTGTAGTTACAGTTACATTTACTGGGATCCTTCCAGTAAACGGTGGTGCTGAAAGCGCAGATGCAGATTTATGAGCTTCATGTGGGATCAGAGCGGCCGCCGGCTAACAAGCACGATGGATTTGCTCTTGCGGCCCGCGCCCGGCCTCCCTGTGCCGCGGGGCCTGGTCGCCGCGGTGACGGCGGTATCGACGCCGCGTGGTGGTTATGATTTACACCAACGCCTTTTTACAAATGAAGAAACCATAAAAACAGAAAGTCATATTTCCTCGCTCGGGAGGATTTTTTAAGGTGGAAGGAGGAGATGGATGGGGCCTTAAGGTGACGGCGGTGGTCTGTGACTGCTATTGAATGTAGCACATCCTTAACAAATGTCCCCATCACTCCTGCTTGTGCAGCCCTGCGCCCCCCCGCGCCCCCCCGCTGCAGAAGATGGATGTGTGTGTGTGTGGCCTATGACAGAGTAATGTGTCCTGGCATGCTAGTTGGGTTTATTAGCAGAAACTAGTTATTTCTGTGTGTGAGGGGGCATGCGGGGGTGTGGGCCGGCGCCCGTGCGTGCACGCGCACGAGTTAGCAGTGATAGATGCAGTGGCGCTCCTGTTGATTTTGTTCATTTGTCAAACGGCTGGAGAAAGGGTTAATCAGCTCCCCCTCTCGTTTTCATCACCCCTTCCCTCCATCTCACCTCGTTTCTCTCTCAATTTGTTTGCTCCTTCATTTTTATGGCCTCAAAATGAAGCCGAAGCTCCAAATTTGATCTGTAACCTTTGCTTTTCCTCTCAGGCCTGTTAATGAAATCTCCGTCTCTGAGACAAACTCAGTGAAGCTCCACTAACCTCAGGAGGAAAACCACGTCTGTGCCTCTGCTGCTCAGCTCCACCGCCGCCGATCGCTCAAAGTGTTGCTCTACAGAGCTTCAAAAACTGAATTCATGGAAAAGGTGAGAGCATTGTTCCATCCTAAGTCTGAGCGTGGAGAAATGATTACCTCTGTCTTCAATTGTTTGATTAATTAATCACTTAGTTAATTTCAAGCATTAATTAGGGAGCAATACTGAGAAAAAATACAATACTTATACATATTAAACCTAGTTCAGAAAATAAATAATACATTGATTACAAATTGAAGAAAAACTAAAGGAGATGACAGAAGATGATGCCAACTTCTTAACAGTGTAATAATCATACTTGGATGTTTTTGCAGTGACTCATACAGAACAAACATGTCTTATTAGATTCATTAAATATGATGATTATCAATTAAAATCAAGAAAACTTTGATTTCTTTCAGTTTAAAAAAGGGTGAGAAGAAGTGAACTTGTGTAATCCTATAGGATCACCACATCATTTAAGCTTATTTAGAAACAAATATAATTTAAAAAAACTGTTGAAACTGCTTGACAAAAAATCTGAAAAAATATGGGAACTTTTTCC
>NC_050520.1:12921326-12922560 GCF_002922805.2 Oryzias melastigma
GCCTTCGCCCATCAGTAGCCGGGATAGGCTCCGGCACCCCGCGACCCCGAAAGGGAAGAAGCGGTCAAGAAAATGGATGGATGGATGATGATTATCAATTAAAATCAAGAAAACTTTGATTTCTTTCAGTTTCTTTAAAAAAAGGGTGAGAAGAAGAGAACTTGTGTAATCCTATAGGATCATCACATAATTTAAGCTTATTTAGAAACAAATATAATTTAAAAAAACTGTTGAAACTGCTTGACAAAAAATCTGAAAAAATATGGGAACTTTTTCCAAAAACGACAAACACAATATTTTGTTTTGTTTTTAAACTTAAGTCTTTTACCAAACTTTGTATTTCGCAAACAGTTTATGCATTTTCACCAAATCCCTTCTGTGATTCGAGTAAACTGCTTCAGCATTTTCAGCAACCAGATTTAGCATTCACACATTACTGCAGGTAATGCAACTTTTCTAGTTTTCTGTTGTTTCCAATATAATTTTTTTTTCCTTTCCTTACATAAAAACCCTGAATCTTTTCATATTTTTTCTTCAGAACTGGTCTGATCCTTTCCAGAACTATCAAAACTCTTTTTTTTGTGTAGTGTGTTTGGCCTTTTTTCAAAGTTTGCTTTATTATTTAAATCGTTTTCACCTTTATTAATTTCATCCTTCAACTGGACTAAACATATTTTCTAAGCCCTAATGGGTCTTTTTTATATAGATATTTTGTGGTCAAAGCTTAATCGGATCCTAAAACTGACCGAGGACAGCTGTGGAAGAGAAAGACATAAAACATATGGAGTCATAAATTACAATCAGGACAAAAACTGTGAGGAAACCCTGAGAATTGTGGGTAAAAACAGAGAGAAGGAGTGACGGCCGAGAAACAAATGGAGAAAAAGATCAGAAGTAATGGAGTGAAGAGACAGAAGCCCTCTCGTCCCTCTGTCTTCCGTCCATCTCAGCTGGTGGAAATAAGGGCCTCTCGGCTGTCAGCTCGTTAGTTTCCCTCCTCCTCCTCCTCGCTCTCTCAGCTCCGGCCTGCCTGGCTCGCCCTCCTTCCTGTCGTTCTGTCATGTGTGAAGGTATCGATTTGCCAGCGTTTTAACCATCAAACTGCAGCTCCGCTTTTTAAACAATATCTGACGGACGGAGGGAGGGGGGCCGAGTGACGGGGGAGAGGAGGAAACAAGTGAGGAAGAGGAGGGAGCTGTGAGGAGGGAGGAAGGTTTGAAACTAATTTGATTAT
>NC_050520.1:12922654-12930558 GCF_002922805.2 Oryzias melastigma
AGTCTTCTCTGGGTTTGGCCAAAGTCTGATTTGGATTAGTTAAATTCCTCCATGAAAAAAACAAAAATCCTTGGAGGAATTTAACTGCAAAGATGTTAGTATGTAGTTTTGTTTGACTGAATTCTGCATCCTCCTCTTCCTCGGATTTTGCTTCTAAAATCTCTCTACATCAAAATACATAAACGGTTACAGACATGTTTGTAAAAAAGGAAACTGTAGGAACAGTTTAACAAATTTAAGGACAAATATGAGGCTGCTTTAAAAAAAAAAATCTTTAAATCTATGAGAAAACTTGAAGTCCCACTCCGATCATCTTTTGATCTATTTGTTAAAGTGTTCCCAGTGGTCTTTTAATTATGATTAATTATGATGTTTTTTTTAAACTATGACAATGCCATTATGCATCAGAATGGGATTGAGCTTGTGGACCCCCAGAGTATTTTTACATCATGACCCAGCCAGCAAGGCAAAGTGGGGCGCATATGGTTTAAAAGTGGGCAGAAAATGTGGCCCAAAAGGGTTTTTTCTTCATTTCCGTGGTGGTCCCAGCTGTGTTTCCACATAGGCTTAAGAGGGCACTTAGTGGCTTGGCTCGCTACGCTAGCCAGCCTCCCGGTGGACAGCGGAGCTCACTAGATCGCTACAGTGGAGCTTACTAGCTCGATATAATGGAACTTTCTATAGCAGAGCTCGCTAGCTCGCAGCAGTGGAGCTCACTAGCTTAGTACAGTGCAGCTCTTTGTCTCCGCCCCCAATTGTCATGTGTCATTTTCCACTTGTGTGCAGAAATTTTATCTGGGAGAAAAGCCAGAGCCACTGCGAGCGACACAATGTCGCATGTGCATGCGCTCACTGAGATTCGGCATCACCCGTGCCAATGGACCGGCTCACGCACTTGGAAGTAGTCAGACAGTCTGTCCCACACGATGACCTTTTCTGCTCGCGAAGGATTAAATACAAGCGCGCAGAAGCAGAGAAGCGCTCCCAAGTCTGAATGATCTGTGAGGAATGCTTGATACATGCGTGGAGATGCCTTACGCCTGGTTCACACTGATGCTGAACGGAAACCACTTCCATTCGCCACCCTTGTTAACCTATAGTTCACACCAGCCATGGCGTGCTGCGGAAGGATCGTTTCGTTATCTATTGCGAGCCGCGAGCGATCCATGTCAATTCTGACAGGAAGTTACATTAAGACACATGACAAAATCTGGTTTATTTTTAATATATAACCAATTTTTCAAACTAAAACACAGCGATTGACAATTGCGATCATGTTTTTGTATCTAAACAGACTGTAGAGATGAAGAGAAACGTCCAAAAACGTACAATCATATCACACGCACATAGATCAATGTAGTGGACCGACTCCGGAGCGGGGGGCGGGGCTGGGTTTTGTGTGTCACAAAACAATAAAAGAGGCAGAGCACTTCTTCTTAGCAGAAACGTAGTAATATTTTTTGTAAATTCTTAATTTACCCATGATGACAAAAACAATCAAAAGCTCAAGCAGAAGCACCTGTTGACACGTCTGGTGTGAATTGCGGAAAAGAGCGGATGCCGAGCGCGCTCCCCTCCGCAGTGCTTCCACGTCCAGTGTGAACCCAGCACTTTGGACACATGTGGAGTTTGGACTAATAAATAACACAATTTCACTTCGTCACTACCAAATCTGATGAAGGGTCAAAGTTTGACTTGGTTCAGCTGGCAATGCGCATTTAATGGCTACACATTTTGAACAGGGCTGGATATTAATTATAATTTTCAGAATTTGATTCAATTCACAAGAGCCTAAATCGATTTGATTCAGATTTTTTTTATTCTTTCGATTCTTCAATTCAATTTAATTTTGAGTTTACACATTTAAACGCATTTGTTTAGAAATACATTAATAATCGACTACATGATTTGAATATATTTATATTAATCTGATCCAGTTCACATACTGTAAATGTATCAGTGAAATAATGAGATTGTTAATATCATCCAGTGTTACATGGATTCTCTAAAGGAGAAGTTCTAACTAAAATGTTCAGATCATTAACATTGGAAACATTGTTCTGCTTCTCCTGGAGGATGTTTCAGTTCAACCACTAGGTGGTGATCGCGCTACAGAAGTACACTTTTTCCAGAAGAAGAAGATGACAGTATGAGGGGGAAAAAAAACGATGTTTTAAACCACAAATGGTTACTTTAAAAATACTTCCTTAAAAGAGTTTGTAAAATTTATTCCTGTGAGTTTATAAAGATGTTCATTTAGTCAGTGATGTATGTTTAGGTTGACCGAGTTTACATGAAACGTTAGCATCAAGCTAGCAAACTTTAGCTTTATGTACTAAATCGATTTATATTTTTATAAATTGATTCTTGATCTATTAAGCTCAATTATATTCAATTAATCGATTTTATCAACCCAGCACTAGTTTTGTACGTAGAGCCTGAAAATGGTTGTTAAACTCATGTAGCTACGAGTGAACACAAGAGTTTTGAACCTGGAAGTCTAAAATGCACCTTTACGCACCCTTACTTAGATTTTTTTATTGGAAGAATCAGCTTAAAAGCTCGTTGGCGAGGGAGATGTGAACAAAGCGCATCAGGGAAAAAGCATTTGAAGCCTTAAAAGGACGCGTGCAGCACAAACCAGCCAAGAAAAAGGTCGTTCTGCTGTTTAAGGCAAAGCATCATTGATCCGCTGTCAGCAAAGCATTTATCACTCTCTGCTTGTTTACTTTGTTTACCGCCGTGCCTGTGAAAGCATCAACACGTTTGTTTTATCGGACAAACTGCCGCTCGTTCATCTGCATGAATGTCTGCGATCTCAAAGCAGGGATGGAGTCGGAAAAACTCATTTCTCCTTTCCAAAGCAGAGGAACCTCCCAGAGTGGAAAGACTTCAGGACAAACACACACAGACTGGCAGGGGTGTCCGCGGGGGTCGAGCCATTCAGTGGAGCATCTCGTCCTACCCGAGTGTGAAAACAATAAGAGAGATGGAGGAGGAGGAAAAATCCATCCATCCCACCGAGAGAGGCCGAGAGAGCTCCGTCACCCTGAGAAAACAGCTCTCTCTCCGTAGGTGGTTCCACGTCTAACAAGCTCGGACTCAAACAGCTGAGACTTCCTGAAGAGCTCATTAAAACCAGAAAAACTCTCAACTTCCTTCATAAGACAAACGTCAGGGCGAAGCTGCAGTTTATCGTTTCTAAACTGTTTTCTGAGCGTTCAGGCGGGAGGCGGACGGCGCGCTCTCTCAGCATTAGTCCTGCTGTAACACGCAAGAGGACATTTAAAGCATCAATGAATCCAAGTGAAACCAGATCATTTTATTTCATTGTTATTAATGGTCCGATGTTATCTTGCGCTTATTTCTAACTTGTATAATTTTGACAAAATATATTTTTATGGAGAGTAAAATACTGAAAGTTATTTAATATTTAAGTTGATTTATTCTGGAATAATATTCCTTCATTTTATTTATTCATAATTATGTTAAAAACTTTAAAAGGTTTTAAAGTTTTAAATAATGACATTCTGCTAGCTTTTTGGACTATTTCGCATTTACTAAGATTCTTTAGGCTATTTTGGAGTTTAGTTAATATTTCAGCTACATGCTAGCTGTTTTGGCTAATTTAGTTTTTTTCAGCTTTTTAGGGTATTTTGGAGTTTAACCTTTTTTTTAATTGAATACTAGTCTTTTTTTAGGCTAATTTGCCATTAAACTAATATTTTAGCTGGCTATCAGCTTCAGCGTTTTCAGCTTTCAGCGTTTTTAGCTATCAATTTCAGCATCATCAGCGGCCAAATTCAGCTTGACCACATTAGAGAACTTAGAGACGATGCCCGATGCTCCTTTTAGAAAAATTAAGATGTTCAGAAATCTGAAAATATTACGAATCGATACGATTTAGCTGAACTTAGCCTAGCTGACTATAGGCTATGTGGCTAAATCACTTTTTATTTAACCTTTATTTTACCAGGACTTCCCTTGAGATAAAATCTCTTTTTTGAGAGAGACCTGGCCAACAGGCGCTGACATACACACACAAAAACAAACAAACAAACATAAAAACATGAAATTAAACACATTTAAAATCAGCTCAAGAATACCATGTACACTCTTCAGTCACACACTCAGAAAGCCTTGTTTTAAAACAGGGTGGGGCAGGGGTGTCAAACTCAACCCCACAGGGGGCCGAAATCCAAAACACACCTTACGTCGCGGGCCGAACAGGATAAACATTTAGTGAACCACTTGAACTAATTTTTTTAAAACTTTAAAACTGTAACTTTTTATCATAATTTTGAACTAGATATATAGTAGTACCTGTGATAATACTGTGAGCTGAATTTGGCTGCTGAAGCTGATAGCTGAAATCACTAAAGCTAATAGCTGAAAACATTGAAGCTGATAACCAGTTAAAATATTGGCTAAATGTCAAATTAGAATAAAAAACTAAAAAAAAAAAAAAAAAAATGGTTGACCAAAACAGGCAGCATGTAAATGAAAAATGGCTAAACTCGAAAAAACAGCCTAAAAAACAGAGAAAAGCCTAAATTAGCCAAAACAGCTAACATGTAGCTGAAATATTAGCTAAACTCCAAGATAGCATAAAAACATCTTAGTAAATGCCAAAACATTCCAAAAAGCTAGCAGAATGCCAATTTTTTAAAACTTTAAAACCATAACTTTTTAACATAATTATGAATAATAAAAAGGTATGTATAATATTCCAGAATAAGTCAACCTAAACCTTAAATAACTTTAACTCTCCATAAAAATACATTTTGTCAAATAAAGTTAGAAATAAGCGCATTGTTGACTTCATTCATCTTCTTGGTCGCTTTGTCCCTTTCGGGGTCGTGGGGGTGCCGGAGCCTAACCCGGTCACTGATGGGCGAAAGCACGGTATACCCTGGACAGGACCTTTACCACACACCCGTTCACTCTCACATTCACACCTAGGGGCAATTCAGAGTCACCAATTAACCTATGAAGCATGTTTTTGGACGGTGGGAGGAAGCCGGAGTCCCCGGTGAAAACCCACGCATGCACGGGGAGAACATGCAAACTCCACACAGAAAGGGTTTGTTTCTGTAATAAAAGCCCAGCAGAGCCTTCAGTTTTTTCAGCAGATGATCAGTGTGAGATGTAAAGGACAGTTTCTCATCAATCCACACACCCAGACGTTTATAAGAAGAGACTTTTTTAATCGGCACTCATCCCAGAGTTTACAGTTTTAATACCAGCCTGTAATACATTTGTGGATGAAAACTGGAGAATGTCATAGATCTGGTCTTATTGAGGACCAGCTTCAGCTGCTGGAGGGAACTCTGGAGCTCCTTCCCAGTGTGACTGATGGAAGAGGCAGTTGTGTAGATAATAGTATCATCTGCATATCAATATAACTTCACATTTGGCAATTCACTACTCAAGTTGTTTATAAAAATTGGCATTCTGGCAGCTTTTTTTGACAATTTTGGCATTTAATAAGATTATTTAGGATATTTTGGAGTTTAGCAAATATTTCAGCTACATGTTAGCTGTTTTGGCTAATTTAGACTTTTTGCAGTTTTTTAGTCTATTTTGAAGTTTAGCTATTTTTTAAGCTACATGCTAGCTGTTTTGGCTAACCTAGATTTTTTGTTTGTTTGTTTTTAGGCTAATTTGGCATTTAGCTAACATTTTATCTAGCTATCAGCTTCAGTGGTTTCAGCTATCAATTTCAGCATCTTTATCTATCAGCACTAGCACCTTCAGCGGCCAAATTCAGCTTACAGCATCCACACTAAGATTATCACAGGTAATGCAATATATTTAGTTCATAAAAAAGTTACAGTTGTAAAGTTTAATTAATTTGGTTTTAGAGTGTTCAATAAATGTTTATCCTGTTCGTCCCGCGACATAAGGTGTGTTTTGGATTTTGGCCCCTTGTGCGATTGAGTTTGATACCCGTGATCTAAATTAAAAAAAACTTTGAGACAAAGTTAGCTCAAGTTAATCAATTAGCAATGATGTGTTTGCCATTTTGTCTACGATTGTCGATGAACTGTTGTGTTTTTGATTTTTCAAACATGGAAAGTGTATAACATTATCCTGTATAAAATCTATTATTTTTTTTAATATCATGACTGAATTACACGTTTTTCTAGAGAATCTAGAGAATATTTCTAATTTTCTAAGGAAAAAGAGTAATAACTTGATTCCTTAATATTAGAAAAAACAAAAAACAACTGTTATTGCTATGTTGTGACAAGTTTGTATTTTTATATCAAGTAAGAAACACTATCGTAGCTGTTCTTGCTTTCCTAAAAAATACACAATAACTTTAAAAGATCCTACATTTATCTGGTAAATGCTGACATAATGAAAACATTTTTAGTAGAACTTTTCCATCTTTTCCATTTGCTGAATAATAAAATCTACTTTTGCTGTGCTTTACAAATGTAAAAATGCAATATTTGGTGTAAAAATGTCATCAGGAGGTATTACTTTGGCTGCAGCTTATAATGTCTGATGTGTTTTCTTTGTTCCAAAATCACTTATTGGATGATAAATCTAAACGGAGGTAGCTTACTTCTTCTTCTTCTTCTTCTTTCTGTGCTCATTACCAGACAACACTAAACTTAGGTGAAGATCACAGTAAAAAGGTCCATTCATCAACATCATAATGTGAACTTTCTTCCTCATTTTGGTCCTCTGGCTCCTCAGCTCTCCTCCCGTCGGTCCTGCCTCGCTCCTCCCCTCTGCTCCGGCCTTCACTGATAATTAGTTTCAGAGGGAGAAGAAGGAGGAAGGGAAGACAAAAAAGGACGGATGAGGGGAGGGAGAAGGAGGAGAGCGGGACAAAGAGAAAAGAATAAAAAGAGTTTCTGCTAACAGAGCAGAGATGAACGGTAGGACCAGAGGTGTCTCATTTCTGTTAATGTGACGATCATCACTGATCCATACTGTAATGATTTACTGATGCTAATACAAGCGCTGAGCTTCAGACGAAGGGAAAGGGAAAAATGAGCACATTACACTCATTTGGTTTATGTGTTTGTGTCCACAAATCTTTTTAGCAAAAGACAAGATTATGACCTCATTTTTAATCAGGGTAATATTTCCCTTTATCAATAAATTAGTTTTTATGTTTTCACCAAAAACAATTATAGCAAAATAATCAACAACATTAACAAAAACCACAAAGAAGTCATAAAACCTGATGGAAAAACGGTAAATTAAATATTTTCTTACTAAATGTCAAAGATCGTGTGTGACCGACTTGTCTCTGATGAAGCACAGCGATGGCTGCATCATGATATGGGATCCTCAGGGATCAAGAAGACTATATATTTACCTGTGCATGTGACTGTGTGGGTGAAAGTTCAGAATCCAGATACATGAAAATTACGTTTGAGGAAAAAATAATAAAAATGTTACAAAGAAACTGCCACTGGTATGAAGCTTTTTATCATTTTGCTTCTTTGTCTGTAGAAGACTCAGAAAATCACAAAACTCTTGAATACAACTTCCTAGTCATGCAAACAACAACAAAAACCTAAACGTTAAAAAAATAACAAACTTAATTTTAAAAAGATGAAGTAAAGGAAAATCTAGTGGAGGTTTCTCCAACCTGCGGCTCCAGATCCACATGTGGCTCTTTTATCTCTCCATGGTGGCTCCCTGACCAAACAGCTAAACCACTGAGTCCCCACGTAAGTCAATGTGGGCTAACACAGGAGGGGCCACCACCGAAACTGTGAACATACCCAATTGGGGTCCAGATTTTCAGCCACTTTTAAACCCAACTTGGTTGGGTGCTGACCCACTCAGACATGTCGACCGTTGTAGTCAGCAGCTCCTGATAATGGCTGCCAAACCAAAACTATCTAAAGAAAACGAATAGACAAAGCCTGTAAACT
>NC_050520.1:12930862-12936902 GCF_002922805.2 Oryzias melastigma
AACAGCTAAACCACTGAGTCCCCACGTAAGTCAATGTGGGCTAACACAGGAGGGGCCACCACCGAAACTGTGAACATACCCAATTTTTGGCCCAGATTTTCAGCCACTTTTAAACCCAACTTGGTTGGGTGCTGACCCACTCAGACATGTCGACCGTTGGAGTCAGCAGTTCCTGATAATGGCTGCCAAACCAAAACTATCTAAAGAAAACGAATAAACAAAGCCTGTAAACTAAGACTACCAAGATCCAACCCAAACTAAAATAACTAAACCCAGCAGTGTAAGACTGCTGAGGACAAAGAGGAGAAAAAGAACAAAAACGAATAAAAAAAATAAAAATAAAGTAGCAATTTTTGAAAGTAAGAATTACTTAATTACCATTTATTTGATTTAGACTAGTTAAATTTATAAATTGATGACTGTGGTTGACTACTTCCGGGTAGGGAAAAACTCATGAAAAATAACTAATATTTCATAAATAATTGTTACTGTTCCAAAGATATGATCATATATATGGATACAGTTCACTTCGAAAGGCTTAAGAAAATCATAGTATGGCCCCTTTAAGCTATCATTTTTGTGAACTAATGTTTACCAAATCACAAACAAATCATACTTGATACCATTTATATCACTTCATTTGATTATTCTCATTGCGGTCTGCTGGATGGCTCAGTCGACTGTATGCAGGACAGGCGGATGGGAAACAGGGTTCTTTTCCCAGGGGGTGCAATGAGTTGAATCCAGGGTGGGTCCATTAGGCAAGACCCTTCACGCCGCTGTCTAACTATGTAACCACGAGGGGTCCCGGTCTGAGTCTCCTTGTGCCGGTCCCCACCCCGGATAAAATACAGGGTTGTGTCAGGAAGGGCATCCGGCGTAAAATCAAATGTGCAAATCAGTGAAAAGCTTATTCACTATGAAGGAATGTGCTGAAAGATAAACAAAAATGTCACAAAAAAATTAATTTCTGTCTATTTTTCAATGTTGTGGACTCTGCAGAGTTAATACTAAAGTTGCAAAATTCTGGGCTAATTACAAAATGAACAGAAAAAAGTAAATATTAGACAAAAACAGTAAAATCCTGGGAGTATCTTCATCACTTTAGAGGAAATCAGAATCCTTGAATCTGAATGTTATCCAAAGGCTGAAGTTTTTCCTGACTTTAGGTGTTTGTTTCCTTCCAGCTCTCTGTTTTAATAAATAACATTCGGTTTTGTTCTGGCTGAGCCTCAAACCCAGACCAGTTCCCGTGGAAACGGGCAGTTTTAATAAAAAGGCGGCTGACAGAAGAAGGTGACATAAGAAACTCTGCTGTGCTCTCACTGAGGACTCTAATTGGACGATGAGAGCGGCCCGCTGAGGGCGTTCTTGTTTCTGTGAGCGCCTGAACGTTTCGATTTTCCTGCAGCATCCTTCTCTTTTGAGGAGGAAGAGGAGGAGGAAGTGTCACCAGGCTGCGGTTGCCGACGGTGACAGGACAGCAGCTGCTTGCTCTTCCTCCCCTTTTTCCTCTGCATGTCTCTCCTCCTCCTCCTCATCAGTTCGGATGGACGAAGCTCAGGGGAAATCATCACTATGTTTACTCTGACCGACGCCACACACCGTCTCTGTCCTGTAACCCCCTGCTGGCCCACCCCCCTCCAGCCCCCTTCCATATCTCTGTTTTCCACCCGATGATGGTGGTTGTTAGACAGACCATCAGACCCCCCCACACACTCTCTCTTGTAAATTTGTGACCTCCGCCAGCATCCCATAGAAAGAAAGGGGGGTGAGTAAAGGCCAGACAATTGGTGGTGAGGGATGCACGGGAAAAGGATGAAGGGGGGAGAAAGAGGCCTTGAGAGGGCGATCAATGCGATGTTCACCTGCCGTCCACCCCCCAATTTAAAGAGAAGGAGCTCTAACGATTTCTTGAGCCGGTTCCCTCCGACTGATGGACCCGGGAGAGGGGGTGGGGGGTGGAGAAAGTAGAAAAAATGAGGCTTCAGTGCAGCAATGCATATAGATGGAAACCGAGGGGGGGTTACCGTTTAATGGAGAAAAGCATGCAGTTAAGACTGAAACAAAGCAGGAAAATGGCTTTTAATGTGTGGGGGGAGGGGGCTTTTAAAGGAGAACTGCATACAGATGGAGGAAAATTACTGGACAATTAGGAGTTAGAGAGGAGCATCCCGGCCTCCATCCTGCACGGAATGGGAGGAAAAGGAAAGCTTTCAGTGAACGAGGGAAAAGAAATGAGACAAAGAGAGACGGAAACCGAGTGCACGAGCTAAACTGAGCAAAACCAACACAAACTGGACACTTTCAAACACACGTTTGACTGTAAATCCGTTTCTAAAGAATTTGATGATTGAAAAAAAGCAAAACTCCACAGAAGGATTAAAACAACAGAACAAAAGCACTTCCTCCTCAGTAATCCAGCTTTTAGAGACCAGCTTTCACCAAATATTTTAAATATTAAAAAAAACTAAGAAAGAAATGTTCCTGATCATATCAGAGAATTTAAGATTTCGTCTAAAACTGTTTAGCTTTACTTGGTTGTTGTATTTAGTTTGGAATGTGCACAAACTGGAGGTGTAGGACCCAAAAGGCAGGAGATAAACTTGGAGCTCCAGTGTTTATGCTCTTTGATTTACTGTAACTCTTCAACCGTTAACACGATCATTCCATTAATGTTAAAGATTTTGTGTTTGAACGTCACCGGCAACGCCTCAGGTGTTAGAGGGTTAAATACTGATGAGAATGAAAAGAGCTGTAAATGATTACCATGAACCAGAGACTGACAGGAGACACTTTAAAACAAAACATGACCAAAAACATCAGAAAACACCGAGCTGAACCGAGGAATCCTCACAGAATGATTCTTTACAGCAGGAGTGTCGAACTCAAGCGGCAAAATCCAAAACACACCTTAGGTCACAGACCGAACAGGATAAACATTTATTGAACACTCTAAAACTACATTTTAAAACTTTAAAACCATAACTTTTTAACATAATTATGAACTAGATATATAGTACTACCTGTGATAATGCTAGTGTGAATGCTGTAAGATGGATTTGAAGATGCTAGTGCTGATAGCTGAAGATGCTGAAATTGGTAGCTGAAAACACTGAAGCTGATAGCGAGCTAAAATATTAGCTAAATGCTAAATTAGCCTAAAAAACAAAACAAAATCTACCATGTAGCAGAAAAAATAGGTATACTTACCCTAATACTCTAAAAACCCTATACCCTAATACCCTAAAAAATTGAAAGAAAATGTACTTGATTACTTAAATACTAATACTAATGCTTAAATTAGCCAAAACAGCTCATGTGTAAATATTAGCCTAACTCCAAAACAGCCTAAAAACAGAGAGAAAAAATAGCCTAAGTTGGCAGTAACAGCTAGCATGTAGCTGAAATATTAGCTAAACTTCAAAGTAGCCTAAAAAATCTTCATAAATGCCAAAATAGTCCAAAAAGCTAACAGAATGACAATTTTTTAAACTTTAAAAATGTACCTGTTTAACATAGTTTTGAATAATAAAAGGCAGGAATATTATTCCAGAATAAATCAACTTAAACCTTAAATAATGTTTAATATTTTACTGCCCATAAAAATACATTTTGTCAAAATTATTAACAATAAAATAAAATGATCTGGAGAGCCGGATAGAATTACCCAGCGGGCCTGATCCGGCCCCCGGGCCTTGACTTTGACACGTGTGCTTTAGTGTGTTTCAGTCTTACAATTTCATATAAAAGATGTGTTTTTTAAATTTTATGTACAATTAAAAGCAGCTGCTGGACACTGAGAAGCCACTTTTAGCCCACAGTGTTCACACTGGACAGTAATTCCTCCTTCATGATCAATTTTCAAATAAGGACCCGACCCAAACATCACTACCACATCAGAGTCCCTGATTGATCAAAGTTCAACCTGGTTTCACTTGCGTTTCATGGCTACTCGTTTTCAACATAGAGCCTGAAAACGGTTGTAAAAATGTGCATAACCTGAGTGTTTTTAACACAGGAGCCTCAAATGTGCTTTTACATGTGTTTACATAGACTTTTCATTAGAAATGACTTTATGAACATAGTTCAGAGGTCTGCAACCTGCAGCTCCAGATCCACATGTGTCTCTTTTATCTCTTCATTGTGGCTCCTTTACCAAGCATAAATAAGTCATGGAGACTGTTGATCCAGACATGTCGACCGTCAGAGTCAGCAGCTCCTGATAATGTCTGCTTAACCAAAACTATCTAAAGAAAACAAACAAACAAAGCCCACAAACTAAGACTACCAAGATCCAACCCCAACTAAAATAACAAAACCCGGCAGTGTAAGACTGCTAAGAGGGGAAAAAGAACAAAAAAAAAAAAAACAAAAAATACAATAAAATAGCATTTTTAAATTAAGAATTACTTAATTAGCATTTATTTAATTTAGATTAGTTAAATGTATAAATTGATATCTGAGGTTCACATAGATGATGAACTATGTAGGTTTTTACATCCTGTTGACCTGAAGACGTCTTGTTTGATCAACTCTACCTCCAGAATGAACAGATTCATATGCAAAGCAAAACTTTGGTAAAATATTTGATCTTTTATGAGCTCCTTCTGGGCTTTTATCAGTAGAAAACGAGCCCAAATGGCTCTTTTACTGTTAAAGGTTGCCGACTCCTGGTCCAGACGGTGGTGTAACAGTGGATAAACTTGAAGAGAAGCAGCGTCTCTCCTCCCTGAGAGTGGATGGAAGTGTGACCCGGTGACAGTGTGATGGCCCGCTCAGTTCTGCAGTCTTCCCGTCGATACTCCTGTGAAATGTCAGTGGTCTGATTCCAGGGCATTTCCTACAGCTGGTGGCCCCAGTGATTTTGAATGTGAATTGACTCTATGTCAGCGTCATATTATCAAATGTACAATAAGACACACTGATAGCTGGGAGCTCCCTGGCTTTGACATGTGTGACTATTCATGTTGCTGCTCTGCTACCCCGACCTGTCAGGCCTGTCAATATGATTATTCCTCCCTGTAATTGAAGTCAGAGAGCAGGAGGAGACACCATCAGATGAAAGGAGGAGGAGGATGGAGAGGAGAATGAGGATTTCAGGTATTAGTCTGCATCAAACAAAGAACATGTCTCAGGTGACCAATGAAACCTGAACTGAACCTGAACAGGAACGTTTTTAAATGCTAAACCTCACAATCTCCCATAATCCCCAGCGTTAACCTGGCAATCCCATATTTATGGTTTATGGTTCTGTTATCATGTTGTTGATACTGTATGTACACCTATACATTGTCATTTGGGCCTGGTTGCTCACACTTGCATGTGTGTCTTCTTTGTTGTAGATGGAGCTAATGTAACATCCCACCCAGAAAGGCAGAATTTGCCCCATATAGTTTAAAAGTAGCAGAAAATGTGGGCCTACCTGTGTTTGCCCACATAGGCTTAACTGAACACTCAGTGGGTAGGCTCGCTACGCTAGCCAACTTCCCGATGGACAGCTTCACTGTAGCGTGCTTTGCTATACAGAGCTAGCAAGGTTCCAGTGGCGAGCTTTCAAGTTCCTCTTTAGGAAGATAGCGAGTTCCATTGTATCGACCTAGCAACCTCCCCTATAGCGAGCTAGCAAGCTCCGCTGTAGCAACCTAGCAAACTCCGCTGTAGCAACCTAGCAAGCTCCGCTGTAGCAACCTAGCAAGCTCCGCTGTAGCAACCTAGCAAGCTCCGCTGTAGCAACCTAGCAAGCTCCACTCTAGCAACCTAGCAAGCTCCGCTGTAGCAACCTAGAAAGCTCCGCTGTAGCAACCTAGCAAGCTCCACTCTAGCAACCTAGTAAGCTCCGCTGTAGCAACCTAGCAAGCTCCACTCTAGCAACCTAGCAAGCTCCGCTGTAGCAACCTAGCAAGCTCCACTCTAGCAACCTAGCAAGCTCCACTCTAGCAACCTAGTAAGCTCCGCTGTAGCAACCTAGCAAGCTCCACTCTAGCAATCTAGTTAGCTCCTCTGTAGCAACCTAGCGAGCTCTACTCTAGCAACCTAG
>NC_050520.1:12938335-12952517 GCF_002922805.2 Oryzias melastigma
TAAATTAAATTATATTTTAATTACTAGAACTGAATGGCTTTCAAAATAAAATACCAAATGTGGATGCACATTTTTGGGTGCACCACATAAGCATGTTTGTTAAGTAAAACATATTCTTTGATTGAAGTCCTACGACAATTATCTTTTGATCTACTATGTCCTCCAACATGAGAAAAATGCGGTAAAAACTTGAAAAACATTGGAAGCATTTCATTGGAGTGAATTTTACAGAAAGTTTTGGTCAGAAATTCTAATTTATTTCATAGACGGAGCTGGGAAGGCTTTGAGGAACTTCAATAGACTCTAAAACACATGTCAAAGTCAGGGCCTGATTTATTCTAGATCGAATAATATTCCTACCTTTTTATTATTCATAATTATGTTAAAAAGTTCATTTTAAATTTACATTTAAAGTTAAATTGACATTCTGCTAGCTTTTTGGACTATTTTGACATTTACTAAGATTTTTTAGTTTAGCTAACAGTTCAGCTACATGCTAGCTGTTCTGGCTAACCTACGTTTTTTTTTTTTTTTTTTTTTAGTTTTTTAGGCTAATTTGGCATTTAGCTAATATTTAACTGGCTGTCAGCTTTAGTGATTTCAGCTATCAGCTTCAGTGTTTTTAGCGATCAATTTCAGCATCTTCAGCAGCCAAATTCATCTTACAGCATTCACACTAGCATTATCACAGGTAATGATATATATCTAGTTCATAAATATGTTAAAAAGTTACGGTTTTACATTTTCTAAAAATTGTTTTATAGTGTTCAATAAATGTTTATCCTGTTCAGCCCGTGACCTAAGGTGTGTTTTGGATTTTGGCCCCTTTGCGATTGAGTTTGACACCCCGGCTCTAAAAAGTTTCATCTTTTAGAAAAGAGAACATTTTTACCTCAGCAGACAGAGAAGTTTGAACTTGTTTCACTTCAGACCATTTTCTTAAGTTTTTTGGATTGATATTCAGAGATCAGAGTTCATTCAGGAAAAACTGGATCAATACTGAAAACTAAGAAGTTTTCCAAAGTTTGGAGACAAACTTTCTACTGCAGAAGAGTCTCTCTGAATTCTGTACAAGATGAAGATGATACAAGTACATGAGAAGCCGTCCTGACTGTTGTTCCATCTGCAGACTGAAGATCTGAGCAGTAAAGGAGGATCATGAAACAAAACACTCATTCATTTAACAGACGAGATTCTTGATACAATTGACAAAAACACTTCATGGTTAGTTTATTTCTTGATTTGCAAAACGCATTTGATATCGTAAACCACAGTATTTTGTTAGCAAAATTGGGCAATTAAGGTATAAGAGGTGTTGTATTTAAATGGTTGGAAAGTTACCTTGAAAACAGACAACAATATGTTCAGATTAATAATTCAACATCAAAATGTGAAACAACATTGTCTGGAATTCCACAAGGTTCTGTAATCGGGCCTAAACTATTAATATTATTTATCAATGACATCCATGAAATCTCAAAAAATATAAATTATCTGTTATTTGCTGATGATACAACTGTCTACAGTTCAGGGAATAATTTAGAATCAGTCATTACAAACATGGAAGATGAACTGGTTATATTACAACGATGGTTTGATGCAAACAAATTAGTTCTAAATTGGGAAAAAACAAAATTTATGATTTTTGGAACAAGAAATTATGGAGAAAATAGAAATATAAAAATTGAGGATGTTTTTAATAATAACGTTTCTGAAATAATATTTTTAGGAGTTGTATTCGATAATAAGCTTAGTTGGAAATCCCACATTGATAGGTAAGAAAATAAGTAAAAACATGTTATTTGGCATTTTATATAAAGTAAAACATATTCTAGATAAAGATGTCTTACACATTTTATACAACTCCTTAATACTCCCATACCTCCTCTACTGCAATGAGGTGTGGGGAAATGCTTGCAAGTGTTACTCCAATAGATTAAACGTACTACAAAAGAAATCTATGAGAATAATAAATCATACAGGACCAAGAGATCACACCCATGAACTTTTTGTTAAAACCAACAACCTAAAATTTCCAGATCTTATTCAGTTAAGTACAGTTATGACCATGTGGTAGATTAAAAACAGATTGCTTCCAGAGTATATCTGTGGGAAATTTAAATTAATTACTGATTGTAATAATCGAAGAAAAGGAGACTTTTATTTACCTTTTGCACAAACTTCATTAAGGCAAAGAGGTTTGTGTTTTCTGGAATAAAACTGTGGAATTCTTTAGTCATTGAAATAAAAACTTCACAAACACTTCTGCTGTTAAAAAGACTGTATAAAAAAGTAACATTTGAAAACTAGAAGATTGCATTACCTCCGATAATGCATGTGTGAATGCATTATCGCGTTGTGTAAAGTTGTGTTAAATTTGTGTAAGTTGTGTAATTGTAATAATGTGTAGTAAAAGCATAAATTTCCTGAACATGCTGGATGTGTAAAATTGCATAAAATGCTGAATTTGCTTAAAATTTGCACAAATTTGTGTAAAATTGTGTAAAGTTATGTAAAGTTGTGTTAAATTGTGTAATTTTGTGTAATGCTGGAAGTACAAGCATGAATTTCTGGACATGCTGAATGTTTTAAATTGCTTAAATTGCATAAAGTGTGTAATTTGCAGGAATTTGTAAAAAAAATCCTATTATTTATAATGGGGCTGAAGAAAACGCACAAATTGTGTAACTACACAAAAACTGTAAAGTGCACAACTACTAATAATACAAGCAGTAATGTCCTTAACGAGCTGAACGTTTTGATACCAAGATTGTGTAAATCGCATAAAGTGTGCTTGAGTTTTTACGTGCCGAAAAACGTACAGAAGAAAACGGAAATGAAGAATCTCAATAGTGTGAATGCATTGAATGCATTCACACTATTATAAGTTGTTTTAAAAACATGTAAGTGATTATATAGGTGGATGTGATCTGGATGGCCAAAGTTGTGTAGAGTTTTGTTTAAGGGGCATGAATAATAAGACTTAGTCTTCATCATGCTCATTTTCACTCATGTGTTACATGGTTTCTGTTGCTTTTGTTTATTGTAGATTATGATGGCACACGAGAGAAAGAAATAAATGAAATAAATGAAATACCTGCAGATTCACCCCCTGTGAACATCTGCACAATCACATCGTGCTGAGAGAAGACTTAGATAAGGCTTTGTTATACAGCTGGAGTTATCTGTACTCATTGAAATATTTAGAACTGAATAGAAATATAGAGATTTAAGTGTTTGGAATGAATTAGATTATAATAGCCATAATTGAACTGGAGCTCTACAAATGAGCTCCATCATTGGAGTAAATGATCTTTTTGAACTGAGAATTGCACATTTTCTGTTAATTCTTTAGCAGCTGAGGCGTCCCCGTCACTCTTAAACACAAAATCTTTAACATTCTGTAACTTTTTAACCGTTAACACGATAATTCTAGTAGATTCTGAAGGAGAAAGGCAGCTTGATGCTTTTCTCCTTTATTTTCTAACTTGAATATTTTTGGCGGAATATATTTTTATGGAGAGTAAAATATTGAAAGTCATTTAAGGTTTAATTTGATTTATTCTGGAATAATATTCCTGCCTTTTTATTATTCATAATTATGTTAAAAAGTTACAGTTTTAAAGTTTAGAAGTTTTCATATTTTTATGATTTAAAAAAATGTTTATCCTGTTGGATTTTGACCCCCTGTGGTTGAGTCTGACACCCCTGCACTATGCAAGGAAGCTGATGGGGGTTCATTTCTTTCTCAGTTTTTGTTCTACTTTGTTCAGCTGCTGCTTGTGAAATCCCCCATATTTTTTTAAGCAGATTTAAAGAAGTTGACTTGGATCACATTACTGATTTTATGATTCGGTTTGTAAAATTTCACATAAAAAAGCATTGAAGTGTTAAATTAGTAAATGCAGTTCCTGCTAACAGTTTTTCCGCTCGGTTTCCTGCAGAAAAGTGACAAAGATGCTGCATAAAAGTAGGAAGCAGGCTGCTGCGGTTAGTGGCGCTCGGGTTAGCTGCTAGTTCTTACTGTCTGATGATGTTTGCTGCTGACCTTTAAACAACTGTCCCATCATGCTCTGCTTGTAAAGCAGAGGCACACACAAAGTGTGCACACACAAGCACACAACTAACACAGAGTTACACAAAGAAAGATTTGGATGATTTTACAGATTCACACACTCATGCATGACAAAATGCTTCTGCAAAGATGCAGAAACTCCCAGTGTGCTCGTGGAAACATCCACACATGCACACACAGAGCATCACTGTCTGAGGTTTGGTGGTAATGAGGCCTGTCATCCCTCCACACAGCCTCCCTCCCTCCTTTCTCTTTGTTTCTTACTTTCTCCTTTCATTGATCCACTAACAGATCCCCAATATAACAACTAGCAGTCGCTGTGGGAGCCTCACCTCCTCCTCGACACGCATCCCTCCAGACCATTTAAAACTCCACCAGCCCTTTCCCTCTCTGTCTCTCCATCTCTTTTTGTTTCTCTGCTGGGTCCTGGTGCTGGCGCTCTGCCCTCTGTCTCTGCTGCAGACAGTCTTGTTATATCTGCTGACAAACACAGGCCTTTCTGCCGCTCGTGCTGAGCGGACGCGCTGGATGTTCAAGCTTTGTCTGTGCGTCTCACCTGCTGGTCCTGCAGAAAAATGAAACCACAGAAGGCAGAAAGCACAGAGCCAGCTGGAGCGTCCCAGCAGAACCGGATCAGAACATGACATTTCTGAGCAAAGCTAGCTTTGTAAAAGCTTTAAATGAACATACAGTCCAAAGACCTTTCTCTGCATTGTGAAAGAAATGCCTTCAAGAAATTAAATTGAATGTTACCAACATGGTTCTATGTGACACAACATTTAAGATATTGCCTTCAAATTAATGAAAAAAATATAATGATGACCCTCTAAGACCGTGTTTGTTGGTACATTTTTCAGCATTCTATTAAACCACAATAGTCTGTCAGCTTCAGTTTAGCAGAAAATGCTGCAAAGTTTTGACACAACAAACTTCTAAAAACCAATATCCTTTAGTAAACAGCAATAGACTTTGGTACACATCAACAAATTTTACTATAAATCAAAAAACCATGTGTGAACATCAGTAAACTTTGGAAAAACGTCAACAAACTTTACTATAAATCAAAGAACTTTGGTAAAAAATCAATGAACTTTTGTAAACAACAATAAACTTTAATCAACATGATCAAACTTTGGTAAACATCAGCAGACACTTCAGAACAATACAGTTTTTGGTAATAAGTTTAAATTGGATTCAGACTTGTCACAGTTCTGCTCGTTTTAATTCAATCCTTTTCTCGTGAAGGGGGGATTTTAACTAAACCAAACTGGAACTTCCATTGATGAAAGTGGAAATAAATAAAAATAAAATGTGTTTGTTGAGTTTATGAATCATTGTTGTATCTTGTAAGTGGAGATCAATTTTTATGTTTTTATTTTTTATTTTTAACCTGAGCTTTAACAAAGCACTGGTACACAGGAAAATTCTGGAAACACCGTTTGGTAATTGTTACACTATAGTAAACATTCGTAAATATCAGTAAACATTGTTAACTTAATCTTTTAATTTTTTAAGTGTTTCGTAAACAACTGTTTTATATAGGGGTTCTTGCAGGTTTTTTTCAATTGTTTACACACAAGTTTAAAAACTGGATACATCACTATTCATTGCTAAAATGTTATTAGTTGTCTTTTAACCAACACCGTTATCAGCGATTAGACACTATCACAGCCAGTTTCTCAATGATGATTTGTAAATAAGAATAAGAAGAATAAAATAAAAAATGGAAATAGCATATGCTAGATTTTTGGTCAAATATGTTTGAGTAAGGAATAATTTAAATGAAAAATAAAAAGTAACAGACTCACACAATTGTATGTATACTTGGAGATATAGTGAGAATGTACACAAACAGACCTACACAACCACCAAGAACTGCACAACACTGAGTCTAAAGAATGGATTATTTTACTGTTTGTTTCAATACTTACAGAATATTTTATAATAAGTTCCAGAAATGAATAACAATGGCATCAATAAAAAACTAATGACTGCGTGAAGTACATATACTTCAACTCTGAAGAAAAGGTACTGTAAAAGCAACAACAACAACATTGTAACTTACCGTATCATTTTCTCCAACTGGTTGGATCAGGTTATAGGATTTCATCCACATCACAGGTTTTGTCTCTACTGCCAAAGCACCGTTGAAGAATAGCCTCAAATTACATGTCCACGCCTGGACAGAAGCTGCTTGGACACCGTCACAGACCTGCTCCATAAATGAAGGGCAAACGCTCATAGGTCTGCAGGTCGTATTCCTTTCACTGCTAAAAAAAAAAAAAACTCTATGGAATCAGGAAAAGAAGTATGGGAGACGGTATAAGACTGAGAATGCAGACTGCAAATGAAACCAGTTCTGGACCAGAGCCGCCTAATGGAATGAGATCAAGTACTAAACAACAAAGTACCACGACTGGCCCACTTGGTTTAATGCAGTGATGATCTCATGCAATCTGTCAAGAGAGGAAATTATGACATTTGCATTTTAGGGATTACATGGTGCTGCAGCAGCCCAAAGGGTGATGTTACCCCCCCTCTGCCCTGGCACATTGGTGACTGCCCTTTGTCCAATTCCATTGTTTCCTCTACTTGTTGTTTTTGAATGCATATATATCCCAGCCACAACTGTGTTTCAGAGTCTTACAAATGGATGCTGCCGAAATTAAACAAAAATCTGCACCAGCAAGGCCAGGTGGCGCCATAAGGTTTAAAAGTGGGCAGGAAATTTGGGCCCCGATTGGGTTTGTCCACAGTTTCTGTGGTGGTGCCATCTGTGTTTGCCCACATTGGCTTGAGTGGGGAATCAGTGGGTTGGCTCGCTAGCATGAACTAGCATACTAACAAGCTCCGCTGTAGTGAGCTAAACTAGCCAGCCTCCCGGTGGACAGCGTAGCATGCTAACGAGCTCTGCTGTGGGGAGCTATCACGGAAGCATGCTTTGCCGTCCACCGGGAGGCTGGCTAGCGTGGCGCGTCAACCCATTGAGTCCCCTCTTAAGCCAATGTGGGCAAACAGGTGGGGCCACCACAGAAACTGTGGACAAACCCATTCAGGGACACATTTTCTGCCCACTTTTAAACCTTATAGCGCCACCTGGCCTTGCTGGCGCAGATTTTTGTTTAATTTCGGCAGCATCCATTTTTAAGACTCTGAAACACAGTTGAGTTGAGTATAATTGTCATATTCAGTAAAAAGTAAAAGACGACATGCCGTTCAATATCTATTCCATTATTCCATTGTCCTGCTCATTCCATTATGAGCAGGACACGATACCAAACCATAGTAAGACAAACAGTACATGCCCCCACAGATGCTTTGCACAGACGTTTCACTCTGAATTTCTGTCAAAGATACCAGATACAACCTCATGCTTATTTGATATTTCCTGAGGGTTTGACCTAACATCAGAGAGACTTGTCGGATGTTATTGAAAATATGGTCATCATTGGATTTCTAAGAGCCTAATAGAGTTATCAGTCAAAACCATATTGTCCGTGAGTGAACATACAGTAGAGCCTCTTTCACCTTGGTGTTCTCGCCCCATAATCCTATGTAAAAATAATACATATAATATATATAAGACACTTGTCTTCGTGTTGAACTTTTTGTCCGGCCTCCATCAGGGTGAGGCCATGGTTGTTTATGTGGTCAATCAGTGTTGCACAGATTTCTGGGGTCAAAACTTTTCCTCATCTTCTTTGTTCAGGTTCTATCAACTATTCAAGTCATTTTTTCTACTTCTTCACCTCCACCTCTCCCTCATTCTCCTCGTTCTGTATCTCCTTCACCTCTTCTTTAAGCTCCTCTCATACTCTTTCTTCTTCCAGCTTCTTTTATTTTGTTTGAACTCACCCACTGCCTTTTATAGCATACCTGAGAACTGTGTTTTCAAATTAGCACGTGTGCTTCCACATCTGGTGGATCTGATTGTCCATTGTGTTCACTAGTGTGGTCAGCGTTGCAGCGTCTGGTCTATTTGTGCGCGAGCAATCTGCGTCAATTCTGGCAGGAAGTTACATCAAGATACATGAGAAAATCTGGTTAGTTTTCACGATTTAACCAACTTTTCATAATAAAATATCGATGTTAACAAATGCGATCAAATTTTTGTATCTAAGCAGACTGTAGAGACAAAAATATAGTATTCCCCCTTTAGGGGGTTAGGGATCAGAGACCTCCGGAAAATACGGATAACCCCTGTCTCACCCTCACCCCCAGCAACCAAGATCCATACTCCTTGAAAACATTTTTGATCATACTTTGTAAACATTTATTAAAGAACATTGGAGTATTGCTCAATATAGTTTTTTCTAATCCAAAACAATAGACTGTGAGGTTTTCATGAGGACTGTCACTCTGTCTCTTTGTGCTTCCTCCTTCATCAGTTAAGTGTGAGAGGGCATCTCTATCCAGAATTCTCAGATTTTATCCATAATAACCATCTGCTCCGGATGATAATTATCCTTCGGGATTATCAGGACATTTCTGAGCCGCTTCTGAGTCAGCTGATGCCATTTCTCCATGCAGGCTCGCTGTGAGTGAGTGCACGCCTGTACATATGTGTGTGTGAGTGTGTGTAGCGGACAGGCTGGCGTGCTCTTCATCTGCGCTCCCCTCCTGGAAATTTTTGTGACAAACCGGAAAAGTCACGTGACTGAAAAAATGCAGATCAATGTAGTGGAGCGAAGGTGGTAGTGTGTCTAAAAACACAATCAACAAGAGAGAGGCAGAGAGCAGCTGGTGACAAGTCAAGATGGACGATGTCAAACTAATTTTACCACAACTGAGCAGAAGCGCCTGTCAATCATCCGAAAAAATACGCGTCTGAACAGGAGGTGAAGCAGATACCACGCACACTCTGCTTCGCTGCACTTCTGCGTCCGGTGTGAATCCGGCGTAAGGGTCATTTAGCTTTTTTTACGTGTTCCAAACAGTTACGTGTTGCAGGTGTTGTGAATATGTGTGGTTAACGTGTACTGTGTTACTAACAAGTTCTAGTTAATGCAGTTAAAATGTCAGACTGACAGATTATCTCTGACTCTTTTGTCTCGCTTAATTCGCCTTAGTTATGTACGTATGACATACGTTTGTAAGTAGACCATTCCTTGACTGTGTGCCTTAATCCGGTGTGCCCTACAGTGCAGAAAATACAGTACATAAATATTATAGTAAACATCTAACTATCAGTAAATATCTATATGAGCATTAGTAATCGTAGAGATCAGTAAATGTTTGTAAACATGTGTAAATGTCAGCAAACATTTGTAAACAGAGGAATAATTTGCTTGTTGTGAGAGCAGATCTGCCTCCTCAGAGGATGGCATGGAGTCGACAGCTCTGATATATTTCACTGTTTTCTGTTGACTTCCTGTCCACCTCCAGAGAGTTCTGCTCCGCTCTGACCTTTGTGCTCGTCCGTGTTTTCCTCCCGTGTGTGTGTGCCCGCAGCGTCCGTCTGTTTGTGTGCTGCAGAACAGGGGAGAACAAATCACCCGCTGTAGCTCTCATTAGCAGCACTTTTGTGTCAGCGCTGAGAGATCAGCTGTCAGCCTCTGCAGCTTCACCTTTTACAGACCATAATTACATCGTTTAACGGCAACGCCTCGAACTGCAGCCTCCAGACCCACAACTGCCTCAAATTAGACACTCGAGAGGTCAGTGTGAGAGCCGCGCGCTTTAATTCAAGCTCCATTTTTGAGTTCCTTCATTTACACTAAAACCACACAGAATCGCTGAAGCTTCTGTGAACCAGGAGGCTGTCGGATCACCGACCCAGTTCTCTGTCAGGGACGTCACAGGATTGTGGATGCGTCTCTCATCACACCAAACTCAGGTTTAAATCATAACGACTGAAAGAGTCTCTAAAACACGTGTCAAAGTCAAGGCCCGGGGGCCGAATCCAGCTCGCCAGGTAATTCTATCCGGCCCTCCAGATCATTTTATTTTATTATTAATGGCCCCATGTTTTCTTGCAGTAACTTCTAACTTAAAAATAAATAAATATAAAATATATTTTTATGGAGTGTAAAATATTCAAAGTTGTTTAATGTTTAAGTTGATTTATTCTGTAATAATAGTCCTGCCTTTTGTTATTCATAATTATGTTAAAAAGTTATGGTTTTAACGTTTTACAAATTGGCATTCTTCTAGCTTTTTGGACTATTTTGGCATTTACTAAGATTTTTTAGGCTATTTTGAAGTTAAGCTAATATTTCGGCTACATGTTTGCTGTTTTAGCTAATTTAGGGCTTCTTAAATGTTTTTAGGCTGTATTGAAGTTAGGCTAATATTTACACACTAGCTGTTTTTACTAATTTAGGCTGGTTACTGTTTTTTAGGGGGATATTTGGAAGTTTAGCTATTTATTCAGCTATTGACCTTACTCCTTGCCCCCATTAGCCTTTGCGTGAATTATGGGTGAAACTTCCGGTAGACGCCGGAACTCGCATGTATTTACATTACAACTGTAGAGCCGACAGCGCAATACCTTTTGTTTTGGATCTATAACTACATATAAATGTGGAAAAACCAACTGTCATGTCTTAAAAGAGGCATAAAAAACATAACATTTAGTAGCATTTTTAGCTACTGTTTTTAGCTACTTTCTCAATTCAGCTGCGGCAGGTGGCGAAGCTATGAACAATCTTAAAAGTTCACATCGAAATTCTTTATTTCTGCCTATTTCTGCCAGAGTTAGCACACACTGCTGATCAATTGTAACGTTATCTCTTCACGTGCTTGTGTTTACATGCTGCGATGAGGGATGCATCGCGGTGAAGCTTTTGCCCATTTCATGTTTTGACAAAGTCAGCTGAGGTTTAAACAGGTAATTTTTGAATAGCTGATTCCAGGAGATGCAGCAATTACACACGGAATATCTTTTCTGCTCTTGTGACACTGCTGTCAGCAGCGCGGTTAAGCTAGTTTCATATTCGACATTTGTCACACATTCAGTAATGAACGGCAATATTTCTTAATTGCCTTTCTTAAAAAACAAACAAACAAAAAAAAAATGTTTTTCCTGAGCGATAATAAAACAATCAACATTCCACATTACTTTCAGCAGCAGCTCGGGCAAAGCGCTCCGGCTCCGCTCACATTGCAGCGGCGTTTGCGGTGGTCTGCTCGTTACGTGGATCGTGAATAATGAAAACGAGTCATGTGAAACATTGATTGTTTTATCATCTGTCAGTAAAACATTTTGGGTGTTTTTTTATTTAGCAAAGGCGTTTGAGAAATATCGTCGGTCATTGCTGAATGTGTGACAATTGTCGAATATGAAGCTAACTAACCGCGCTGCTGTCAGGTCTCTGCAGTACCCGGCATCTCTTCTTCTCTGGTGTTCTGGAGTAACCCGACCATAATGTTGGATACAGATTTTCCTCCGTGTGTACTTTATCCACAAAATGAAAGATTTAACATTTTGAGCCACATCCTTCTGACTTCATCCTCGCCCGGTAGACGGTAAAATCTGTACCGAGGAGGGCAGCTGCACTCCCTCTTCGTCAGCGCCCCATGTCCCACAAAACGCTCCACAAAGTTAATTTAGTTTGGTTGTTAGTACAACCACGAGCTGCAAAACATGCGCTTGAACTGTGCAAAGACATTTTTGAAAACTTTGAGGGATTAAGTAAAACACGCTTTTAAAGTTTGTATGCAGCGCTAAAGCTAACAAAACCGCCAACTTTCAGTGGAAATAAATAGCGCCGTGTAACTTCCGGTTGCTATGCCGGAAGTTGCACCCATAATCCCTTTTACATGAGAGGCCCCAAGAATAAGGTCAATATGCTAGCTGTTTTGGCTAACCTAAGTTTCTTTTTTTTTTTTAGGCTAATTTGGCATTTAGCTAATATTTGAGTGGCTATCAGTGTCAGCATTTTCAGCTATCAGCTTCAGCGTTTTTAGCAATCAATTTTAGGATTTTCAGCTATCAGCACTATCTTTAGTGGCCAAATTCAGCTAACAGCATTCACACTAGCATTATCACAGGTAATGCTATATATATAGTTCATAATTATGTTGAAAAGTTACGGTTTTAAAGTTTTAGAATTTTAGTTTCACAGTGTTCAATTAATGTTTATCCTGTTCGGCCTGTGACCTAAGGTGTGATTTGGATTTTGGCCCCTTGTGTGATTGAGTTAGACACTCCTGTTCAAGGATGACGTCATGAAATGGGCGAAATCTACATGCAGTGGCAGGCAGAGCCTCAGGAATAGAGTCGTTTTACTTCGGGGAAGGAAAAAAACTCAAGAAAAAATAACTAACACTTCATAAATAATTTGTTTTTAGTGTTCCAAATGTAATAAATGATCATATATATGGATATAGTTTACTTTGAAAGACTTAAGACCATCATGGTATGGCCCCTTTAATGCTCAGGTGACTGTGAACAAATTGAATGTCCCCTCCAAAAAAAATCAAACGTATCTCATACATGTGCATGTGCGTTGTGCTCGTTTATGGAAGCGAGACAGCAATAAGATATTAGGCAGAGCGGGGCTATGTCCAAATTTCCTACCCTAATCCCTAACTACTAAAAAAACTATATAGTGCCCTGGATTTTAAAAGCAATTTGGACAACACGCTCACTACTTGTCTTTTGTTTGTCTAAATGCTGGATATGACGTCATCAATTTCGCAAAGTGAAAATCTAGTATATACCAACATTATTTATGACTCCACTGTGATCTGATGATGAACATGTGGATGGTTTATTAAAAATTACATTTAAATATGTTTCTTTCACAAAATTGTTCAAACGCAATGCATTGTGAAAAAAGAGAATTAAATCACTTAAACCGACCAATCAGGAACCAGCTTTAAACCGGCCAATCAGGAGCCAGCTTTAAACCGGCCAATCAGGAGCCAGCTTTAAACCGGCCAATCAGGAGCCGGCTTTAAACCGGCCAATCAGGGCTAAGCTTTAAGCCAGTTATTCTTAACCATGGGGCTACGGCCCAATCTTGTTCTTCGAGCACCCCCTAGTGGGCCCCAAAAAAAAATATTCTATCTCTAACCTGTGGTCACGAGGGCTGCGGCACCTGAATGCAGTTTCCTCCCACTTGTTGGAAGTTATATTTATTTATTACATTTTTTATAAAGTCTTTTTAATGCTGCTGTTATAAGTCGGACGTCATTTCCCTACTGATCAATTGAAATTAATCTTTTAATTTAATAAAAGGGGGAAGATGAAATTTGATCTGACAGCTGCAATGCTGAGCAGAGCCCCTGCGTGGAGAGGTAGAGCGTGGAGAGGTAGAGCGAATTGAAGCTGTCTGCTATTACAAATCCCAGATGTAGGAAACAGATTATTATTTGATTATCTTATGGGGTCTTACACGAGTTTACAACAACAACTACCATTGTCAAAGAATCGCGGAAACTCAGCATTTCTCCACAAATGTCCCGCCTGCCGCTGTAATGAGAGACAAGCAGCAGAGTCGACAGACACGCCCCCACCTGTCTGCAGACCTGAAATCCAGCTGGATCAAACATGTCACCAGGGGTGAAAGTAAACCGGAATGCTCCGGTTCCTGTTGAAGAGTTGGAGGCGGAGCACCACTTCGGCGGGAGAGATCAGCTGAGCGGCCGGTTTTCACCGTATCACACATGACAAAAGCTGCGGTCACTCTTATTCTCGTTCCCGGGCCGTCAGCCTTGTTAACAATCTGCGTGTCTCCAATTCATCGCCACCCAAAGCGATCTAATCTAATCTAATCTAATCTAATCTAATCTAATCTAATCTAATCTAATCTAATCTAATCTAATCTAATCTACCGTGACAACAGTCATGAATGACGACGCACCTTCGTGACTCTTTTTCCCTCCTGACTTTTTAAAAAGAGGCGCTCTCTTTTTTTATGATTACTCTAGTCTGTTCTACTTTTTTCTCCCTCCCCGCCCCGCGGGTGCGCACGTGGAAGGACGAAGATGTGCTGTTCGTAAAGGCGCACGTGGAAGGACGGAGATGTGCTGTTCGTAAAGGCGCACGTGGAAGGACGGAGATGTGCTTTGCGTAAAGGTGCACGCGTAAAGGTGGAGGTGTGCTGTGCGTAAAGGCGCACGTGGAAGGATGGGGATATGCTGTGCGCGGGCACAGTCGCC
>NC_050520.1:12953822-12958475 GCF_002922805.2 Oryzias melastigma
TTTCATATTCGACATTTGTCACACATTCAGTAATGAACGGCAATATTTCTTAATTGCCTTTCTTAAAAAACAAACAAACAAAAAAAAATGTTTTTCCTGAGAGATAATAAAACAATCAACATTCCACATTACTTTCAGCAGCAGCAGCTCGGGCAAAGCGCTCCGGCTCCGCTCACATTGCAGCGGCGTTTGCGGTGGTCTGCTCGTTACGTGGATCGTGAATAATGAAAACGAGTCATGTGAAACATTGATTGTTTTATCATCTGTCAGTAAAACATTTTGGATGTTTTTTTATTTAGCAAAGGCGTTTGAGAAATATCGTCGGTCATTGCTGAATGTGTGACGATTGTCGAATATGAAGCTAACTTAACCGCGCTGCTGTCAGGTCTCTGCAGTACCCCGCATCTCTTCTTCTCTGGTGTTCTGGAGTAACCCGACCATAATGTTGGATACAGATTTTCCTCCGTGTGTATCCACAAAATGAAAGATTTAACATTTTGAGCCACATCCTTCTGACTTCATCCTCGCCCGGTAGACGGTAAAATCTGTACCGAGGAGGGCAGCTGCACTCCCTCTTCGTCAGCGCCCCATGTCCCACAAAACGCTCCACAAAGTTAATTTAGTTTGGTTGTTAGTACAACCGCGAGCTGCAAAACATGCGCCTGAACTGTGCAAAGACATTTTTGAAAACTTTGAGGGATTAAGTAAAACATGCTTTTAAAGTTTGTATGCACCGCTAAAGCTAACAAAACCGCCAACTTTCAGTGGAAATAAATAGCGCGGTGTAACTTCCGGTTGCTATGCCGGAAGTTGCACCCATAATCCCTTTTACATGAGAGGCCCCAAGAATAAGGTCAATATGCTAGCTGTTTTGGCTAACCTAAGTTTCTTTTTTTTTTTTTAGGTTAATTTGGCATTTAGCTAATATTTGAGTGGCTATCAGTGTCTGCATTTTCAGCTATCAGCTTCAGCGTTTTTAGCAATCAATTTTAGGATTTTCAGCTATCAGCACTATCTTTAGTGGCTAAATTCAGCTAACAGCATTCACACTAGCATTATCCAGCCCAGTCTCAGTAAAATGCGTACATATGCCACGATTTGGGAAATACCGTGTATAATATACGCCAAAACCGGTATTTGCGTGCATATAATACGCGCGGTCCTAAACGTGTTAAATGTTTTTTCCACGTTTGACACGTCCCCTGGTGGAGGCGTGAGCATCACAGACAGCCCCACAAACGAACAATTTGCTTTTCTAACCCTAACCATAAGCGTAATCCTAACCTTAACCGGGAACGACGTCATTTAGAAAAGAGCCGGAGGATTTCTGACCACGTGATCAAAACGAAACCTAAAAAGCGTGTATATTGTACGCCGGCACAACCTATCCTCTACAATTGCGTATCATATGCACGCAAAAAGCGTGTTTGGCGTATATTATACACGGTATTTCAGAGTGCAAAGTCGTGGAATATGTACGCATTTTACTGCGACCGTGTTGCATTATCACAGGTAATGCTATATATATAGTTCATAATTATGTTGAAAAGTTACAGTTTTAAAGTTTTAGAATTTTAGTTTCACAGTGTTCAATCAATGTTTATCCTGTTCGGCCTGTGACCTAAGGTGTGATTTGGATTTTGGCCCCTTGTGTGATTGAGTTAGACACTCCTGTTCAAGGATGACGTCATGAAATGGGCGAAATCTACATGCAGTGGCAGGCAGAGCCTCAGGAATAGAGTCGTTTTACTTCGGGGAAGGAAAAAAACTCAAGAAAAAATAACTAACACTTCATAAATAATTTGTTTTTAGTGTTCCAAATGTAATAAATGATCATATATATGGATATAGTTTACTTTGAAAGACTTAAGACCATCATGGTATGGCCCCTTTAATGCTCAGGTGACTGTGAACAAATTGAATGTCCCCTCCAAAAAAAATCAAACGTATCTCATACATGTGCATGTGCGTTGTGCTCGTTTATGGAAGCGAGACAGCAATAAGATATAAGGCAGAGCGGGGCTATGTCCAAATTCCTACCCTAATCCCTAACTACTAAAAAAACTATATAGTGCCCTGGATTTTAAAAGCAATTTGGACAACACGCTCACTACTTGTCTTAAACCGGCCAATCAGGAGCCAGCTTTAAACCGGCCAATCAGGAGCCAGCTTTAAACCGGCCAATCAGGAGCCGGCTTTAAACCGACCAATCAGGAGCCAGCTTTAAACCGGCCAATCAGGAGCCAGCTTTAAACCGGCCAATCAGGAGCCAGCTTTAAACCGGCCAATCAGGGCTAAGTTTTAAACCAGTTATTCTTAACAATGGGGCTACGGCCCAATCTTGGTCTTCGAGCGCCCCCTAGTGGGCCGCAAAAAAAAATTCTATCTCTAAACTGTGGCCGCGAGGGCTGCGGCACCTGAATGCAGTTTCCTCCCACTTGGTGGAAGTTATATTTATTTATTACATTTTTTATAAAGTCTTTTTAATGCTGCTGTTATAAGTCGGACGTCATTTCCGTACTGATCAATTGAAATTAATCTTTTATTTTAATAAAAGGGGGGAAGATGAAATTTGATCTGCCAGCTGCAATGCTGAGCAGAGCCCCCGCGTGGAGAGGTAGAGCGAATTGAAGCTGTCTGCTATTACAAATCCCAGATGGAGGAAAAAGATTATTATTTTATTATCTTATGGGGTCTTACACGAGTTTACTACAACAACTACCATTGTCAAAGAATCGCAGAAACTCAGCATTTCTCCACAAATGTCCCGCCTGCCACTGTAATAAGAGACAAGCAGCAGAGTCGACAGACACGCCCCCACCTGTCTGCAGACCTGAAATCCAGCTGGATCAAACATGTCACCAGGGGTGAAAGTAAACCGGAATGCTCCGGTTCCTGTTGAAGAGTTGGAGGCGGAGCACCACTTCGGCGGGAGAGATCAGCTGAGCGGCCGGTTTTCACCGTATCACACATGACAAAAGCTGCGGTCACTCTTATTCTCGTTCCCGGGCCGTCAGCCTTGTTAACAATCTGCGTGCCTCCAATTCATCGCCACCCAAAGCGATCTAATCTAATCTAATCTAATCTAATCTAATCTAATCTAATCTAATCTAATCTAATCTAATCTAATCTAATCTAATCTAATCTAATCTAATCTAATCCCAATCTACCGTGACAACAGTCATGGATGACGACGCACCTTCGTGACTCTTTTTCCCTTCTGACTTTTTAAAAAGAGGCGCTCCCTTTTTTTATGATTACTCTAGTCTGTTCTACTTTTTTCTCCCTCCCCACCCCGCGGGTGCGCACGTGGAAGGACGAAGATGTGCTGTTCGTAAAGGCGCACGTGGAAGGACGGAGATGTGCTTTGCCTAAAGGTGCACGCGTAAAGGTGGAGGTGTGCTGTGCGTAAAGGCGCACGTGGAAGGATGGGGATATGCTGTGCGCGGGCACAGTCGCCGCAAGGTGAGGGTGCTTTGAGCGATATTGCTGGCGCGCACATGACGGGTATGGTGGAAGTGCGCTATGCACGCACGCTGGGGTGGGCGGTCTTGTTCAGCAGAACATGAATGGACTATGAGACTAGATCAGAGATCTCCAACCTGAGGCTCTGGAGCCACATGAAGCTCTTTCCCTCCTCCATTGTGGCTGTTTGGGTTTGAAGAAAAAACAATTTCAATAAATGATGGTTTTGTATAATTGGTTCATTTACTTTAATTATTTACATTTTGTTACTTCTGCTTAGATTCAGTGGCACCTCCAGAAATGTTTCCTGGGGGTGGCCGCTGGGGGGCCACTTTAAATTTTGGGGTGGCACACCAAAACATGACCTATATTTTCTAAAGTCATTCTACTAAACAACCTGTAGGAAAATATCAGAAGATATCAGCTGATATACTTTGATCTGTTGTGTCTATATTTCATGTTAGTAATGTGCATAGAAAAATAAAAGTACAGTTAAAATTTTGAGTTGCACAAAAATGTCGTTTTATTTTCCAATTAGACAGGAATCACCATGGACTGTAATGGTTGAAGATGATTTTGCGATTTTTACTGAGAGCAGCCATGAAACAGTGGGACTGAAGAAAAGACAGGAAGCAGAGCTGGAGGTAGCAGAGATGAAGATGCTGAGGTTCTCTTTGGGAGTGACCAGGATGGATAGGATCAGGAATGAATACATCAGAGGGACAGCACATGTTAGAGGTTTTGGAGATAAAGTCAGAGAGGCCAGACTGAGATGGTTTGGACATGTTCAGAGGAGAGACAGTGAATATATTGGTAGAAGGATGCTGAGTCTAGAGCTGCAGGAAAGAGGTCTAGAGGAAGACCAAAGAGGAGGTTTATGGATGCAGTGAATGAAGAGGAAAGGATGCAGAAGACGGTTAGATGGAGGAAACTCATTGGCTGTGGAGTCCCTGAAGGGAGAGCCCAAAAAGAAAAGATGATTTAAACACACTTAGGAGAAAAATGAAATTCTCCATGGAAAAGTTATGAACTAAAAAGTAACTTTAAAAAAAGTGCATTAGCAGATGAAGATCTACTTGTCCTCCATGGAATTTTCCTCTTTGTCCATTTCAAAAGCATTCCAACCGTTGTTGTTTCACTTGGCGCTTTCTTCTTTTGTCTTTACTCAGCTCATGTTTTGCTGCTACT